>NC_137608.1:15721102-15733602 GCF_963280865.1 Gymnoscopelus braueri | reverse complement strand
AGAGAGCCAAATGGACCAAGCCAGCAACCTGCCCTAGGTGTCAACAGGCCCCCCTTGGCCCTGAGCGCACAGGCAGGCAGGCCAGGCGGCCCCCCTGAAGGAGAGAGAGCAGGGGAGATGGAGAGGCAAGATAGAGAGCCATCTCATTACCTGCTCCCTGGGGCTGCAGCTGAGCAGGGGATGGAGAGTGTGAGGGGCATGTCACCTCTACCAATGGACCTCGTGAACTGTGCTTAATTGAAATCTGATATATCTGAATCCCCCTGCCTGCCTTGGCACACTCCCAGCCAAACAGCAGGACAGGACACGCTTTACTGCCAACTATATAGCTGAGGAGAGAAAGAAAACGGCTAGGCTAGAGCTCTGTCCTTTAACCATTACTCCAACCCTATAGCATCCCTGTTCTGGGGCACTTGCAATGCGTTGTAATCTTGTCTTCTGCTATTTTCGGCGAAGAGATTTGGTGTTAAGGCGAAACTAAGGAGCAGACTTAGTATAGAGCCCTTGGGGGAGTCCGGTTAACTAAGTATATAGGGTTTAAATGGTTAAGTATAGTGGTTAAGATTCAACTTCAGTCATTTATTACCATTTCAATAAAATATTGATTGAACTATTTGAGTTTTGGTTGTCGCTCAGGGTAGACAAAATACAATTGTATTTTGTCTACCCTGAGCATCAACCAAAACTCAAATCTAATTCAGAAAAGGGAGTATAATGGCGCCCTGACAGGGCAGAAAAACCTGAAAAATAGCGATGAATGATGACGTCTTTAGCGCCACATGTAGCTACATGCTAGCCAAATAAAAGTGTTGAGTGTGGGCTAAATGTCACATTGAGTAACCATTCTCTGCTGTTATGATCATTTACGAACATACACACACACACACACACACACACACACACACACACACTGTGGTGTCAGGAGCATAAAAAGAAAACCCAGCTAGGGGACACGGTTATGTTCTGTTACTGCCTGAACCGATGATGATGAGGAGTTAAGGGCCTTCACTGCCTCAGGATATGTACAGTTAGAGAAACCAGTAGTTCTTAACATTTTCCCTGAAGGAAGGGGGTAAAAAACACATTGTCGGATATAAGAGATGTTCCTGATTATTTTCAGACCCATCCTTAGAATAGGGTATAGCAGTGGTGGCCATTTTGTGATGCCACAGGTAGAAAACCCATTCATTTTCCACATAGAGATTTCCAAAAATATTGATATACATTATTTTAAGCCTGGGACCAAGCCATCCATGACTATAAAACATTTGATTCTAGTGTCAAACAATATTTGAATATTTGATTATGTTATACTATATTTAATAAATCAACGTTTTTGCGGTTTTCAAATAATTGACACAGAATCAAATGTTTTATGGTCATGATTTACCAGGAGGCTGGATGGCTTGGCTCCAGGCTTAAAATAATATTCTTTTGGGAATGGGTTTTCTAGCTGTGGCACCACAAAATGGCCGCCCACTGCTATGCCCTATGTGTGTGTTATACAAATCCACTTGTACATCATTTTTACCACCCTACCCCCCCTCCCCCCTACTAACCCCACATATCAAGTTTCAAGTCCAACCTGTTCTCCCGTCACGCAAGTTATTGATTGTTTGTTTTGCTGTAAAACTGAGCGCGGTCGGTCCATCATCACTATATACTCTAGCGGGTGATAAGAGTTGATCATAGAACACACACAACATGTTGAAGCAACTCGCCGTGCTTGTTGTGCTGAACTTGGTTGAAGTGTGTGTGCTGTGAAATCCTGTGTCGTTCAGACAGCTGGAAGAACCAGGTGGGGATACAGGTGAAGGAAGAAGATACACACACACACACACACACACACACACACACACACACACACACACACACACACACACACACACACACACACACACACACACACACACACACACACACACAGAGAGTTGGTTAACTGTCTAGGGCCCTCCCCCTGGATCTAATCCACCTTCAACTTTATCCTTTTAATATTTCATATAGCCTGCCCCCCCGCCACCCCCCACCCCCGCCCGCCACGCTCCGGCCAAACGCCTTGGCCCAGGTTGCTGGAATATGGATGAGCCGTGCACGTTTACCCGTTTACCTGACTGTCAGTAGAACGGAAGAAGGGGGCTCTGAACAATACCTACCCCCCCCCCCCTCCTCTCCCTACGTACCTCCCCTCCTTTCCTCTGCACCCTCACCTCTGCTCACCTCCACGGCCCCAGAGCAAGCTTGTTAGAGGAAGGAGGAAGGATTTGAAGGCAAAGGAAAATAGATAGAAAATCCTACAAACAGGAGCCGTGGGATCACAGACACGCATGTGCGCACGCACGAACGCGCGCACACGCACACACACACACACACACACACCAGTGGTGGAAAAAGCATTCACATTTCCTACTTAGGTAAAAGTATCAATCCTGCAATGCAGAAATACTCTGTTACAAGTAAAAGTCCGGAAAGAAGTAAAAGTACTAAAATGTTTGAAAATAGCAGATCTACAAGCTCACAACGCGTCGCATCGAGAGCTTGTAGATCGGCTATTTTCATGTTTTTATAATACAATAATTTATATCTACAAAGTAACTAGTAACTAAAGTTTTCAAATAATTTTAGTGGAGTAAAAGTACAATATTTGTCTTGGAGATGTGGAGGAGTTGAAGTAAAAGTACTGAAAATTGGATATACTCCAGTTAAGTAAAACATACCTCAAATTGTACAATTAAATTTACTTAGTTACCGTACTTTACACCACACACACACACACACACACACACACACGCACACACACACACACACACACACACACACACACACACACACACACACCCCCCGTGTGGAGAGTGTGTAGGGGTTGTTGTAGGGTTCAGGGATAATGGTGGTTTTGCTGGTGTGGGAGAGAGAGTTGTACTGAGGAGAGGATGCTGACACAGCTGATGCTTATAAGACATTAAAAATACATATGTTTTGTGTTTTGGGCCCATCAGCTATTGCTGCTTGGCGCTTTCTTTTCCTTTACACGCTGTTCACTGTTGTCATGTATACCAGTGGTTCTCAAACCTTTTTCATGTCAAGGACCCACATAATTATATGTATTTGGCTGCGGACCCCCCCCCCCCCCCCACCCCATCGCAAAAATATTTTGGGCCAGGGATTTATAAAAAAAAAAAGCAGATCTACAAGCTCATCTAAGAGCTTGTATATATGCTATTTTTTGCCAAAGAAATCTAAAAATGACACAGATGCTTTCCAGGTCTTAATGGGTTAAACCAAAGTTACATTCTTATATATTTATGTATTTCAAACTTAATAGCCCGATTTATACTTGGGTTGCACGTAGAGATGTACCCCCCCCGATTCTCTCACAGTGAAACCTTTAAAGGAAAATACAAGAGAGTGAACTGTGCATTAAGGTGATTCTGAAGCGGCCGAGGTGAGGTAGATAGAGAGCAGAGAGTGGAGGATATAGTGAAGAGGTCAGGTAGGAGAGGAACAGAATGAGAAACAGGGAGCTGGTTAAGTTACAAGACTGCTGAATAGAATGGAAAGCCCCCAGCAGCAATCTGCTAGCACTTAGGAGTAAAAGCAGCCCAGGGTCACTTTCTTACTGCCAGAAGCCTTCGACACAGACCATTTCAGCCACTTGAAATTGTTAAACAACCAACAATTGTTTAGAAGGAAACTGGAAAGGTGCATTGGCACTGTTGTTGTTCGGTTTCTTTTTTTCTCCTCTGCATTCTTGGTCACTCTCCTCTCCCCGTTTCTTCACGTTTTCCTTTTTTCTTCCTTTACTTTAAAGAGTTGGACTGGACCTATAGCATAGTAACTTTTCCAGGAGTGTGTGCTTGTCTCTCATCTCTCTCTCGCCCTCTCTTTCTCTCTCCCCCTTAGTCTATCCCCCCCTCTCTCTCCCTCTCTCTCTCTCTCTGCTGGCTTGGCAAGCTGTGGCTGTAGGGAAGGAGAGAAAAATAGATGGACTTGGCAGGCGACTCACACCCAGCCTGGTAATGTGAGAAAGCCTTGTGCCAACACAGGATGGTACAGATGGACATGACATGTTGTCTGTTTTCTGTTTTTATACTTCTATATTCCTTCCATCTCGGTCTCTCCACCTGTGTTGAAACAACACACACACACACACACACACACACACACACACACACACACGCACACACACACACACACACACACACACACACACACACACACACACACACACACACACACACACACACACACACACACACACACACACACACACACACACACACACAGGCAGCTCTCAGAAGGGGGCTCCACACTCGCAGGCCGAGAGACTGGACCATTAGGGTATACGTTCAAAGGACAAATCGTCAACGGCTAATTAACAATTATTAACTGTACCGCTGTGAAAGAAGACAAATTATCATAAATTACAGCCTAATTAAAATGTGATTGTTGGCTCAATAGTTATAAATCATAAATTTTTAACACCCTTATCGCACGCGGACCATACCAATTGAACAAAAGGCCCATTAGGCAGAAATGAATTTGCCGGTTACTTTTAACATACACCCCACTTCCTGTTCCTTCTCTCCCAATGCAGTCATTACCGGTAATTACTCTACTTAACACATTGGCTTTATCCATAGATATTAAGGAACAATTAAAACCACACTGTAATTGCATTAATTGAAGTCATGCTTTAGCTGGCCGTACGCTTTTTTAAAGCTGCATGGGTACCCCTTCATGCGCGTAGACGTACACGCTCAAATCATCGTATCCTAATGCTATAGCAACATAATGCATAATTTAGAGTTAAATACTGTATACATCATTGGTTCTCAAAGTGGGGTCTGGGGACCCCCAGGGGTCCTTGGGGGGGTACCGGGGGTACCCAGCAAAATGTGTTAATATAGTCACAATCATTTTAACCACTTTAACCATATTTTGTACTTTTGTACTACAAATGTCTTCTAAATCCTAACAATTGTTTTGGAAAAATTGCTATATCAGTGGTTCTCAAACTTTTTTCAATGACCACCCAAAATGATATGTATTTGTCCGGACCCACCCCCCATCTCAAAATATTTTGTTCCAGGGACCCCCAGAAGCAAAGTTGAGAGTTAAAAATGTCTATATTATATTCAAAGATTTGCACACATTTAAATTTTTTATATCTGCTATTTTTTGAATAGCCAAAGAAATCATAAAATGACACCGACGCGTTACCAGTCTTAATGGATTAATAACCTTCAGGGAGGGACCACACTTGTGTTTATAGGAGAACTAGTCGACACACATAACCAGTGGCTGTGAAGCCAACGTCTATATTGGGCTCCCGGCAGCCTGACAAAGGGAGAGAGGTGAAGTCAATCTAACCTCTTTTAAAACTGTAATACTGATTTGCGCTATTGATTCATTCTGCCCATTGTGTCATTTTGAAGTCTTCAAAGAGCCGAGTGTCAAAAGGCAAACGCACAAAGGCTCTGTTCAGAAACGGCTGTGACAATCAGGAAGGTCTGTTGGATATGAAATCAGTTTTCGTCTCTCTCTTTTGTGCGACTTCCTCCTCCGTCGGGGGAAAAGCTGCTCCGTTTGATAAGCTGGGAAGAAAAAAAGATCCGTAAGATATTTAACAGGCATTAAAATTAATAACAGAAAATGTTCAACTTTTTAGATATATAATACGTTAGTTTTAACATCCCCACCACATCTCTTTTGGATTAGAATATCTCTCTCTCTCTCTCCATTTGTTGCTTGTAATATGGTACAGATTGACTCGGGGTTGGTGGGCGGGGGGGGGGGTGGGTAGTAGTGAGACTGGGAGGGGGTGGTAGATATGAAAAGTGTGTGAGAGAGAGAGAATATTCGTGTGTATGGCAGTCATAATTCCAATGTGACTGTGTGCGTGTGTGTGTGTGTGCAAAGCCGGTTGTACTAAGTCTCATTGCAACATCTAACCCTCTGCTATCTGCTGTCAACTCCCTCCTCTAATCATAGCATTCTGGTATATAACCCCCATTCCCAACCCCCCCCCACACCCCCCACCACCTCCTCTTCCACCGAATCCCCGACACCACCTCCCCCCCACCCCCCTCCTCCTCCTCCTCTTCCAACCGAATCCCCGACACCACCTCCCCCCACCCCCCCTCCTCCTCCTCCTCTTCCAACCGAATCCCCGACACCACCTCCTCCATGATGTGAATAGTCTTTGGTGTGCTATAACCCATTTCCATCCCTTGCCTAAAAATCTATCTGGCAGACTTTGGAGTATTCCACAGCTATTAATAGCGTGCCGAGTTGTTAGAAACAAAATGAAACATTTCTTTCATACAAAAAGTCCAACCTCAGCTTTCATCCTCTTACCCTCTTTGCACCTGCATACCCTTTAAATTTCTTTTTTTTTTAACACCTGCACCAGTTTATCCTGTCTGTCTCTCACCACATGTAAAAGTGTTGTTTTTTGGAGGTTTAAATCTTTCTATCTCTCAAAACTCATTTGAGCTGATCCTCTTCACTGTCAGTGATTCTCAACTTTTTAAGGACCCCCATTTTTTAATTATACATTAGTCCAACTTTTTCGTTTCAAGGACCCCCAAATTGATATATATATATATATAGCTGCGCACCCCCCATCTGAAAATGTTTTGTGCCAGGGACCACCAGAAGAGAAGACTTTCCAAACATTTTCGATATATTTCAAAAATGTTGAAAAATAGCATATGTACAAGCTCGCACCCCTGGCATTCCCTCATACAGGATCTTGTTGGTAACATGTGCACTCTTGCTGATGTTAAGTATACTGCACGCAACATTCTGGTATAGCACCCGTCTAGAGAACTTCTGCAGGGTTGGCTTCAGGGTCCAGCTTTCACTGCCATAGAGGAGAACAGACTCTACCGTTGCATAAGAAGAAGCTGAGTTTGTTTTGAAGGGGGAGGTTGGAGTTCCATACACTGGTCATGCCGTTCAGGGCCCTCCCTTTTTATCCAAAGCGCTTTACATAGATTGTGCATTACATTCACCCATTCACACACACATTCATACACCGACGGTGGAGGAAACCATGCAAGGCACCAACCTGCTCATCGGGAGCAATTAGGGGTTCAGTGTCTTGCTCAAGGACACTTCGGCACTAACTCTGGGGGAGCCCGGGATCGAACTGGGAAACTCGTGGTTCCCATCCGGCCGCTCTACCGGCCACTCTAACCCTGAGCCACTGCCGCCCCAATGTCCGGCGGAGTCTCTGGTAGGAGACTCATATATATATATAACTAAAATCTAAATGACACAGATGCTTTCTTACTTTTAATTTACTGCTCATACAACATGCAAATCCCAGGCTGTCTGCTGAGGGCCAAGCAAGACCTTAAATCTCCTTTGGGTTTTGGCACTTTAGTCCTAATCCCTGTGTATTACTGCCTGTTTACTCTTATTTACTTATTGCCTTTTTTGATCTTAGTTGTGTATCTGTTCTGTTTCATAACTGCGGTACTGCCATGACAACTGAATTTACCCCATGGGATCAATAAAGCAAAGTTCAAGTTACATATTTATTTATTACTCTTATTACATATGTAATATATATATATATGTATATTGTGTAATATGCAGACACATAAAATACACAGTTAAAATGGCATAACATAACACAGTCAAATCCTAAGTGTTCATTTATCCACGTCTAACTCTGGTAGTGTACAAACGTAACCAAAATGGTCCTTTACGGGTCCATTTAGGTACATTTTGTACACTCTCAGAGTTTGATGAAACACTCAGGATTTTACTGTGTATTGGTGTTGATTTAAGGGCAGGAAGCCTCTCTGCGACAACAGAGACTCACAGAGCTGAACGCACATAAAGATGGAGTCATGGTTGTTATTTCCATAAACGTTAGTCAAATAGAATATCTAAATGGTCATTTCATGGGGCTTTTGGAGTTTGCACAGACGTCATGAAGAGCCATTTCATTATAAATTGCAGGCTCCTTAATCAAAATAAGTAAGGAATAAGGAAAAATAAATAACATGTTTCAAAAGGCAAATACAGAGCATGGTAGGCCCCGGTCTGCACAAACACATGAAAATGTATAAGCGACGAAAATACCCACTTCTGCCTCTGAATGTGAAGGAATTAAAATAATTGTCTCAATGGATGCTCCTGTTTCTTCCTCCCGCTGTAGTCGCTGGCTTCCTGCTGACTGAAGTAACTTCAATGTTTACTGTGGTATTACGACAGAAAAGCACTGTTTAGTTAGACCAAGGGTTCCCAAAGCTGTCAGGCCGTGACCATTTTTTCCTTCATTTTTAGAGGTATTAGAAAGTCCTTAAATTGTCACTTTAGAAATGTGAAGATACCCTGTATACACTGCCAAGCCTAGTTTGGAAACCGCTGGTTTAGACCAGTGGTTTTCAACCCTTTTCATATCGAGGTCCATTATTCATTCGGCATTTGAGCCACGGACCACCATTTGATGAGATTTAGACTCTCAGATCCAAAACTTCGAATATTTTGTCATCGTTGGATAAGATTTTGTCCACAATTCCATGTTGTATTGATGTGGTACCATAGGAGAGATGACAGGCAAACGTTGATCAAAATAACAATTCTTTAATTAAGTAATGCAGATGTTTAACAATGATTTAACTCTTGAGAGCGTAAAATGGTTTCATTTTTTTGGTTTCAAAAAATGTTTTGGTTTCATTTGATGCTCTCAAGAGTTAAAGATCTATAAGGGTCCATTTGGTTACCAACTCTCCATCATTTAGCTGGGGACCACCTGGAACCCCCTCAAGGACCACTGGTGGTCCCCGGACCACTGGTTGAAAACCACTGGTTTAGACCACTGGTGGGGTCACTCTCAACGTGGGGTCCGGGGACACCCAGGGGTCCTTGAAGGTGTTCCATGGGGTCTCCGGCTAAATGATTGATAGTTAGGAATGAAATGGACCCTTAAGCCAAATTTGTGCTCCATCACGTGGCCGAGAACAGCAGACCTATAAGCTCACTTGTAGGTCTTGTGAGCTTGTGGGTCGGCTATTCGACGAAGTATGAATCAGGCATTATGTACACTCTCAGAGTTAACCCATTAAAGCCAGTCAAAGTTCACTAACAGTAAATCAACAGTGTAACCATAGTACCAAGTATAAATATAGTCAAAGTGAACATAAAATAAATCTGTCTCCGATAGTGTGGGTAAATATCAACTGTCAATCTACATTGGATAATGAGAAATATACTGTACAGTCTCTACCCGGTAAAAAATTACTTGGAACTAATAGTGGCACTGCCTATTGTCTATCGTGGGTTAACCCATTAAGACCGGGAACGCATCTGTGTCATTTTATAGATTTCTTTGGCTATTCAAAAACAGCAGATATACAAGCTCATGTGCCGCGCTATGAGCTTGTAGATCTGCAATTTTTTTGACAAATCGTGAAAATCTTTCCAAATCTTTGAATACATGTAATGTATATCTTTTTTAAAGCCAACATTTTTAACTCAAATCTTTGCTTCTGGGGATTCTACAAATGTCTTCTAAATCTTAACCCCCATCTCAAATGTTTTTTTCCAGGGACCCCCCAGAAGCAAAGATTTGAGTAAAAAATGTATTTATATATTAAAAGATTTGCACACATGTTCACGATTTTTTCACGAAAATAGCAGATCTACAAGCTCATAGCGCAGCACTCGGTGCCGGGCTATGAGCTTGTATATCTGCTATTTTTGAATAGCCAAAGGAATCTAAAAATGACTGATGCGTTCCCGGATTGAATGAATTAATTGAGTTGACTCGACCACAATACAGTACATGCATTGAGTTTTATATATAATGCTAGCCTGTACAGTATATACATACAGTACAGCCTGTTTGGCCTCTCTCTCTCTGTGTGAAGGCATACCATAACCCTGAGCAGCGCAAAAGGCGAGGCAGCTGCTAATTAAATCAATATGAGATAATGAAGTGCAATTAGAGAGGGCTCTGGCTGCATGGGCCCGCGATCCTCAAGCTGTAAGTACTGCTTCCCTCCCTCCGGGGGCTCTCTCGCCTCTTTAGAACCTGTTAGTTTTTCCACTTCCAGGAGGAGCCACACACACACAATCCCCACAGTACAGCAGACGCTGGGGTTGGGAGTGATCGCCTGGGCTCTCCCCGGGCTGCCAACGCATTCACACACTCCTAACATAGTTCTGCTCTCCGTTTATCCTCACCTACACCTCTCTGGGTTGGATCACACTCTCAACGAACGCTGTTGTTTTGCTCCTTTTTGTCTTTTACGCGCTCTCTCTCTGTTTTTTCTTCTTCTCTCCTCTCTAATTTCCACCTTTCTCTGTCAATGGCACTAAACCTGTCACCTCTCGTATGATAACCAGTGGTGTAAAGTAACTAAGTATATTTACTCAATTACGGTACTTAAGTACAGTTTTAAGGTACCTTTATTTTACTGGAGTATTTCCAATTGTCTATGCTTTTACTTCTACTCCACTACTGTACATCTCGGAGGCAAATATTGTACTTCTTACTCCACTATAATTATTTGAAAACTAGATACTAGTTACTTTACAGATATAAATGATTACATTATAAAACATACATTAACCACTTTAGGCATATTTTATACGTAAGCCAATTTTGAAAATAGACAAGTTCTGCTGGTATGCGTTTGAGATGGTAACGGATAAACTACTAACATACAGTAAATCGTTGGTTCTCAAAGTGGGGTCCGGGGACCCCCAGGGGTCCTTGAGTGGGTTCCAGGGGGTCCCCAGAAAAAGTAGTTAATGTAGCATCACAATCATTTCAAACACTTTATTGATTTATACGTTGGCTATTAAAAAATAGCAGATCTACAAGCTCGCAGCGCGTCAATTCGTGCCGCGCTGCAAGCTTGTAGATCTGCTATTTTCTTTTTTGGGGGGAAAATATCAATGTTTCAGATGGCGGTCCGCGGCCAATTATATATCAATTTGGGGGTCCTTGACATGAAAAAGTTTGAGAACCATTGAAATAAATAAACTGAGCGTTGCATTTGTTTTTTCGTTGTTATTATATGTTGTATTGGTAATTTTCCCCCCGATTACAGCAACCAGCTATCATTAGTTGCCGTCATGTTCAAGTTATTCTCTTCTGTGTTGTTGTTGTTGCTGCTGCCCTACTTGACTCTTGAAAGTCACCAGATGGCACTATTTAGCTTCCACATACAGTTTAAAGTAACTGTGGAAGAACATGTTGATGTATCCTTTGCCCTCGCAGCTCCACCAGCAGCTCTCCTGGTCTTCTAAACCAGTGGTTCTCAACCTTTGCAGGCCCTGACACACCCAAAATAATCATAATTTGAACTGGGGACCCCCCAAAATAATCATAATTCGAACTGGGGACCCCCCAAATTAATCATATTTGAACTGGTAACCCCCCCACCCTGACAAACACTTGGAATTGTAGGAGTTGAGGCATTACATTTAGTTTGACTCTGTTCCACAGAAATATATTGTGAAAATAGCCGATCTACAAGTAAGTAAGTGTGAGTACTTTTCCCACCACTGCCTCACTGGCAGGTGAGTCAGTAGGATACAACGGCAGTGACAACACAGAAATGTGTGTGGGGAGGAATTATTTGGCACCCTGGGGGTCCCGACCCACAGATTGAGAACCACTGTTTTGAAAGCACGGGTCCTAAACTGGACCTGCCTGACCTCTGTGTTTGGTTGCTCTTCACTCTGCGGCGAGCGGAGCGGAGCGTTGCCCATAGCAACACATCACTGGGCTGCTATACAAAGAGCCAATGAATCCTCACAAATCAACCGTTACCAATCTCAACATTTGACTACTATAACACAGGGACATATAAGTTAATAATAATTGCGGATTAAACCAGTGTCAGTCTACCTTTTGTGCGGTCGACACGCACTGACATTTTGCACCTTAATCCCATGTACAACGTGTCTTCTTGTGTGTTTTTCTAGCACCTTAACCAACGTCCATAAGTATATCATGCACAGTATACATCTTCTTTATATCTTATCTCAGGTACCATGTGTAAATATGTAGATAATTTGTTATTAGTTTTTTCTTGTTTGTTCCCCCCCTGCCCCCCCCTCTTCTTCTTCCCTTTCTTTCTTGAAATAACAATACGATGGGAACTATGCACGAAAACAAATGTCACCCACTTTTTTACTTCTGTAAACCTGTGATGTGACAATAAAACTGATTCTGATAAGTTAAACCTTCATTAGAGAGGCACTGATACAATTTTCTTCCTTCCCGATACCGATTCCGATACCCACAACTTGTCGATACTGAGTACCGAGCCGATACCAGTGTGTAATATAAAAACAACGTAGGACAGTGGTTCTCAAAGTGGGGTCCGGGGACCCCTCAGTGTTCCTTATGGACCCTCACGTAGCTCTGTAACTCTTGAGAGTGTAAAAATGGAAACAAATGGACCCCTACCGACCCTTACCGGTCCACAAGCTCACGACGCAACACGTTGTGAGCTTGTAGATCTGCTATT
>NC_137608.1:15708602-15718602 GCF_963280865.1 Gymnoscopelus braueri | reverse complement strand
ATGTTAGCTAATTACTCATCATTAGGGCGGCGCAACAGTCATTGGGGAACATGCAAACCAGCTACTGGACACTTCTACACAATAACTAGGAGAATGAGACATTGCCAGCAGTGTGTATGGGGTATGCCATTTGTCTAAATATGTTAAATAGATGCTATTGTTTACGTTGAAACAATGAGCCTTTTCGGTGTGTCTATGGTAATAGGATAGGTGGGCACCAAGGAAGAGCGGGCACCTTGTGTTAAATTAGCTATTTTTTTCCAAAATGTAAAAATTAAAAATATTTAGAAAATGTATTTTTCAATACTTTATACTTCTACTCCACTACATCTCAAAGGCAAACATTTATTTTTTTACTCCACTACAATTATTTGAGTTTAGTTGATTGATTGATTGATTGAATTCTTTATTAACAGTTTGCAAAGACAAGCACAGGGAAGTACAGTTCAATACAAGGTCTGTTAAGACGATTTTAAACCCAAGAAAGCACTATGGGTTGTTTCCATTGGGGTCCTTGACTCATTTGTACTCAATTCATTGGGGAAAATATATATTGCAGATATATAAAGATATTAATTAATATAGAACGCACATTAACCACTTTAGCCCTATTTTACGCTTCGGCTAACTGAATATAGCTTAGCTTGTAGATCACCTATTTTTGAAAAAGGTTGGACAAACTTGGCACAGTAAGTATATTTTGACGCCATTTTTTAAAAACTTTTACTCAATTAACATTTTGAATGCAGCACTTTTAATTGTTTTTACACTGTTGTATCACTACTTTTACTCGAGTAAAACATCTGAGTACTTCTTCCAACTGTGGAGGGCGGGGGGGTTGGGGGGATGATGATGAGAGGGAGAGGAGGAGGATAGATGGAGAGATAGAGTGAGAGTGCGATACCATCTCAGCTGCGATTGAGACAGTATAATTATGATATGGAAATTATGCCCCAGACAGGAAAGTTGAGTTGGAGGGGAGCTCATCTCGTTGAATCGGCCGCCTTTACCTCCCAATCTCCTAGCAATGTATCGCTATCAATTACCCATGTATCCAAAGCAATTATGAAATAATTCATTTTGCAATTCTTTTTCCACAAAATTATTGCCTGCTTGAAAATGAATTTGTGTGGCTGCTTAATCCATTAAGACCGGGAACGCATCTGTGTCATTTTAAAGGGATAGTTCACCCAAAAAAAATACTTTTTTCCTATGGAGTAGTCACCCCATGGAGACCTGAATTCATGGATATATATATTTTTTTGTCACATTCCTAAGACAATAACTTGATGACCAGCGGACCAATAGGCAGCGGTTCCGGTAGGAGACACAAAGTAGACTCTTGTGTCTCCTACCGGAACGCTGCCGGTTATCAAATTATTGGCTTAGGAATGAGACAAAAACTAAAAAATATCCATGAATTCAAGTCTCCATGGGGTGACTAATCCATACTAAAAAAGTTATTTTGGGGTTGAACTATCCCTTTAAGATTTCTTTGACTATTAAAAAAAAGCAGATATACAAGCTCATAGCGCAGCACCGAGCGCTTTTCTATGAGCTTGTCGATCTGAATTGTTTTGAAAATTCGGTGCAAATCTTTGAATATATGTTTATGTTTTAAAGCGAACATTTTTAACTCCGATCTGGATGTTGGCTTTAAAAAATATATATTCAAAGATTTGCAAAAATGTTTGTGATTTTGCAGATCTAAAAGCTCATAGCGCGGCACTCGGTGCCGCGCTATGAGCTTGTATATCTGCACATTTTTTAATAGCCAAATAAATCTATAAAATGACACAGATGCGTTCCCGGATTGAATGGATTAAAACAGATAAATGCGTGTGATGCGGTTCACACTCTGTTTACTTCTGCACCAGCCAATGATGTTGTCTTTGATAGGCTATATATTAGGAGCTAACCAGCGCCTTTCTTTGAACTTCAGGGAGACATTTTGGCTGTGCGTGTTTGAAATGCACAAACACCCACCCAGTGGTGTAAAGTAACTAAGTACATGTACTCAAGTACAATTTTGTGGTATTTTTTACTTTACTGGAGTATTTCCAATTTTCAGTACTTCTACTCCACTACATCTCAGAGGCAAATATTGTACTTTTACTCCACTACAATTATTTGAAAACTTTAGTTATACTAATTACTTAACTTACTTTGCAGATATAAATTAATATATTATAAAACATACATTAACCACTTTAGCCCTATTTTATACAAATGACACATCTACAAGCTCACAACGTGTCGCGATGCGACGCATTGAGCTCGTAGATTGGCTATTTTCAAACATTTTAGTGCTTTTACTTTGTTACTTAAAGTATATGTTGATGCCAATACTTTTGTACTTTTACTTAAGTAACTTTTTGAACACAGGCCTTTTACTTGTAACAGAGTATTTTTTATATTGTGCTATGGCTACTTTTACTAAGCAAAATATCCGAGAACTTCTTCCACCACTGCAAACAATCTGACCTCAACCCTCCATTGACAGGGTTCTCAACCTATGGGGCTGGGGCCCCGCTGGTGGACACTACGATTTTATTGAAAATATAACTTGAATATAAATATATATACACTTTGATTCTGCTAAATAGGAAATGAAAGTAAACTACGTTAGTTCCATTGATTCAAGCCAAAAATCTATGGATTGATGGATCATAACGTGCTCTGAAAATGCACACGGCCCACCCATACATGCTGCCGTGTTAAGTGGTCAGATGGTTGAGATTTTCAAGTGGGGCCCTGATCCAGAAAAGTGCTGAGAACCACTGATTTATACGTCATCATGTGAATGCATCGCATGCTGAAAATAGAAGATGGTCTTCAACTAGTTTGAGTGTTGTGAGCTTGTAGATCTGCATCTTTTCCACTTGCGACACCGCCGTATTTAGCATAAAATGAGCATGAAGAACAAAATGCAAACTCTTTTCCACACACGCACACGCACACACACACACACACACACACACACACACACACACACACACACACACACACACACACACACACAGACCCAACCACTCACACCCACTCACCCCCCCCTCTCTCTCTCTCTCTCTCTCACTGTCTGTCTCTCTCTCACACACACAGACCCAACAATTCACACCCACACTCTCTCTCTCTCTCACACGCACACGCACACGCACACGCACACACACACACACACACACACACACACACACACACACTGGCACACAGACGCAGGCATGAGTACACACATGCAAATACACAGAGACACACATACACACACGCACACACAGAGTGAATCTGCCATTTAATAATTATGAGGCGTAAAATCCTTGCCGACGGCGAGCATACTGAAGGATGTAATTATGACCCCTTTCAGAGGGAGAGAGAGCCCACGCTCGGTGGCAATGCCTACATTTCCACCCAGAGAGAGAAAAACACTCCCAAGGAATGACGGGAAAACGTGCCCTTCATCGCAATTAAGGACAATAATTCTCTGCGAGAAAATTGTTTCAATTGCTTTTCAGCCCAGGAGCAAAATGGCAGTGATGGGGGTGATGGTTGGAAATAGGGGTGACAGTGGGATGAGATTTGGGGGTGGGAGGGGGGGGGGGGGTGACATTTCAGATGGTGTTGGTAGGAAGAAGAAAAAGCGCGCCTGAACGGCGGATGCATGTGTGGGTGGAGGGGAATTAGAGGGGATAAAATGGATAATACAAAATTATTACATATAGCTTAAGCACAATATAGAGCGACTTACTGTAAGCGTAGGTTAGCCGTTAGCCATGGACTGGGCCACGGGGTTTCAAAGTGGGGCCAATTGGAAAGGAGAAGAAAATGGTATACAAATGAAAAATAAAATCTATTCGGGGTCGTTGATAGGCTCTGTTGTAGAACCCATACATCGGTCTTCTCATTCTTCTCTGGAGTAAGGCTATCGTGGACATGACATTTTACTTACGATTAAAGCCATTCAAATAATTGCAATAATTGATTTAATTGTGTGCTTGGCATTGAACATTGGAAAGGAGCATATAAATAATGCTTTTAATAATTACATACCTTCAAAGTCTTTCCAAAAAATTGTGGAAATAGCCGATACAAGCTTTAACTGTTTTTTTGTGTGAATAACAAAACAAGCGCACAGCATACGGGTGCATAGTATACTCATGAAAAGGAGCAATTATGTGATTAATGGTATTATACGATTTACATGTATGATGTGACCTTGGGCACAGAATGCTGAAACGGCATTTTGTTCAAGCTATCTTTGTATTGAAACCCCTGTATGCAGTTTCATTCAAATCTAACCTCATTCCTCATCTTTTCTCATTAAAAGGCCATGGTCTCCTGTGTTAAAGGGAGTGAGCTAATAACGCCCACCTAGTGTACTCTCATTTGTCTGTAGAGATGGCTCAGCCAGTTAGTGCACAGACCCATGTCCTTCTCGTCAGCCATTAGGACCCAAGTTTGAATCCGACTCCCGGTCTTGTTTTTGCATACCTCTCCCCACTCTCTGCCCTTGGTTTCCTGTCTCTCTACACTATCCTATCTGAGAAATAAAGCATTAAAATGCAGGGTAAAATAAAAAAAAAAGAGGGAGAGCGAGAAAAAAAATAGTTGTCAATCAAAATGTCAGCACGAAGTGAAAAGATGATTCTTTATGAGTTCTACAAGTTTGGGCTCCGATAGTTGTTTCCATATTGCCTCCGATAGCTCCATATAACAATGTCCCAATTTTGGGGCGATTTTCAGTCCTTCGTGTTTTTCTGGGGAGTGGATACACTGGAGTGAGAGGAGGTAATGGAAATCTCTCAACACCACAAAACTCTTCTTCAACTAATTCCAGTTATTCAAGAAAACCGGGGACCTTGGTCAAGCCACCTCCAAATCAATCAGACCCCAATCGAAGGTGATGCGGTGATGACAAGGAAATGAATGAAAATACATTTATATTTTACTTCCCGTTTTTGCCTCCCAAAGCGTCAGACCAAATTGCGTAAGATTGTGGTTTGAGGCCCGGGCCGCTGGTGTGGCGGTCTGGGCACTGACAGCGTGTCGCGGGTTTGAATCCCGATCCCAATAACCTTTGCTGCATGTCACTCCCCATCTCTCTCCATTTCCTGTCAGTCAAATAAAGGCAGATATGCCAAATACATATCTAAAAAAAAATGTGCTCTATCAGTGGTGCTTCAACTTTTCCATGTCAAGGACCACCCAAAATGATATGCATTTTGCCGTGGACCCCCATCTCAAAATATGTTGTTCCAGGGACCCCCCCAACAGTCGCACCGTTATGACAACCAGCCGGACTAGGTTGATTCTCATGAAGGTGATGTAAAATGGAAGTGAAAGCAGGCACAACAACTTTGAGGTTGTTCCACCTTCTTCCACCTTCACATAATATAACGGGGTTCTCAACATTTTCCAGGAGAAGGACCCCCAAATAGCCATATTCTTTGCACTCAAAATACACTTTATTTGGAAAACATAAATCCGTAGTGCCTCTGTATTCAGTTTTAGCACTACAGGTTTTAACTGGAATATATTAAAACAGCTGAACAATGCTGAAAAAACATTTTGGGGGCTTTGATTGGATGTAAAGTATGTAATAATGTAGGCATACCTACATTATTACATAGGTATTCTATTTCATAAATCAATTTAAAAGCATTGTCATATGAATGGCAGTTTTACGATTCAATGACGATATACGTACTGTATACAGTGGTGGAAAAAGTACTCTACTTAAGTAAAAGTATCAATACTGCAATGTAGAAGTACTCTGTTACAAGTAAAAGTCCGGAATTCAAAATGAATAAATGTTCAAAAGTATTGGTATCAAAATGTACTTAAAGTACCAAAAGTAAAAGTACAAAAATGTTTGAAAATAGCAGATCTACAAGCTCACAATGCGTCGAATTTTCAAATAGCCTATGTATAAAATAGGACTACAGTGGTTAATGTATGTTTTATAATGTAATAATTTATATCTGCAAAGTAACTAGTAACTAAAGTTTTCAAATAATTGTAGTGGAGTAAAAGTACAATATTTTCCTATGAGATGTAGTGGAGTAGAATTAAAAGTATTGAACATTGGAAATACTCAAGTAAAGTACAAATACCTCAAATGTGTACTTAAGTACAGTACTTGAGTAAATGTACTTAGTTACTTTCCACCACTGGTCATATGAATGGCAGTTATACGATTCAATGACGATATACGTACTGTACTGTATATGACAAGATTATTAATTATCATGGAAGATTAAAGTTAGTGAATTACTTTAGACAACAAACTTGCAAAGATTTTCCTGAGTGCCTTACTTTGCAGAATATTGTGATTGACAGCTTGGCCAGGCATCGTGTGCATTGCTGTTTTCCACCAGAAACAAGAATCCGTTGGCTACAAAATATGTAACATCTTACATAACACCGTGATGAGATGCCCACAATTCAAAAAGTTAGCTGGCATTAAACCACAAGTTTTACTTTTTTCTCGGAGTGGACGGCAGTGGGAGCCAGCCTGGCAGATTCTTCTCCACTCAAAAACAGCCATGTCTAACCCATTGAAACCGGGACAGCGTCTGTGTCGTTTTAGATTTTTGGCGTTGGCTATAAAAGAATAGCAGACATGTACAGTACATGTGCTATTTTTGAACATTTAAAAAATTTTTTTGGAAAAATGTTGAATAGTTTTGAATTAAGAAAAAGTTAGAGAACTAATGATCTAGAACAGTGGAACTCAAACTTTTTCATGTCAAGGACCCCCAAAAAGGACCCCCATCTCAAAATATTTTGTTCCAGGGGGACCCCAAGAAGCAAAGATTTGAGTTGATCAAAAATATACAAGATTTGCAAAAGATTTTTGAAGCTCATAGCTCATAGCGCGGCACTCGGTTCCACACTATGGCTAAATGATTGTGAAGCTGTATTAACACATTTTGTTGGGGACCCCCTGATATCCCCCCAACGACCCCTGGGGGCCCCCGGATCCCACTTTAAGAACCAATGATTTAGAAGGCATTTGTAGAATCGACCTCAGGTCTTAATGGGCTAAAAAAAAGTCTGTCTAGTAGTGCTGCTTGGTTATGTATTCACTCAACTGATGAGCATATGATGATGTGTTACCAAAATGCCACCATAAGCACCGCAATTTCAACAGAGAAGTGGAAATATTCACAAACACAGTGGAATGGATGTCAGTGAGTGCATGGTTTCACTTTCACGTGAACTTTTTCTGTATAAAGATTTTATGTTTAGTCTTAGGATGAGTGAGCTTGAAGATGATTTAGTAAAGTCCTTTATTTTTATAAACAAAGTGGTGGAAAGGGTACTAATATTTTTTTAAATAAAGTAAAAGTCCGGAATTCAAAATCTACTTGAGTAAAAATACAAAGGTATTGGCATCAAAATGTACTTGAAGTACCAAAAGAGTGGAGTAAAAGTATAATATTTGTCTCTGAGATGTAGTGGAGTAGAAGTAAAAGTACAGAAAATTGGAACTTAAGTACAGTACTTGAGTACATGTACTTAGTTACTTTACACCACTGGTGAGCGTGAAAATGATTTAGTAAAGTCCTTTATTTTTATAAACATAAATGAAGGGGTGCAGCCACAGAGTGTGTGTGTGTCTGTGTGTGTGTGTGTGTGTGTGTGTGTGTGTGCCTGCGTGTGTGTGTCAGTTATGATGGAAGAGTAGATCGTAAATGATCATAACAGCAGAGAACGGTTACTCGATGTGACATTTTAGCCCACACTCACCACTTTATTTAGCTAGCATGCAGCTACATGCGGCTAAAGAAGACGCCATCATTCATTGCTATTTTCTTAACCACTTAAGCCCTATAGCATACAGGGTCTTCAACAGGGGGCCCGGGGACCCCAAGCGGGTCCTCAGAGTTACTACAGGGGGGCGGCCAAATCTTTGTGTGATAGGATTTTTTCACATTAACCACTTCAACCCTAGAATCCCTATTCTGAGGAACATTAGATTTTAGATAGCAGATCGAGCTTTTAGATCGTCCATTTTCTGCAAAGGGGTTTGGTATAGAGGGAAAAATGCGCAGCCCCAAGTACAGAACCAAGTCATGTTTACTAGGTTTTGAGTGGTTGTTTGTACCCTTTTGTTTACATGTACTCTTTTTGTTATTATGTTCCTTGTTTTCCGTACAGGACTACGGATGAACATTGTCGATCGGCTATTTTCAGCGAAAGCTTTCCCCACAATAACAGAAAACAGTAAATACACTAGTATTGAGCCCTGAGGGACTCCAGTTACCCATATGGGGTTTAAGTGGTTAAATGGTGTTTTGACATTTTTTGGAAAATGTTTGAACTGTTTTTGAATAATGTGGCCTATAATGACAGGCCCAAAACTCTCTCCAGCTTGAAAGTGGTTTATACTTAATTTGTATGGACAACTGCATATCATAATACTAAACACAACATTTACAGAAACTCACACTTATTTTTTTTTTAAATAAATAAAAACAATGTTGATCCTTTCCATCCATCCAATGTTTGCAAAGAGGTGTTATACAGTTGTTTAACCACTTTCATACTAAAGTTAACGAAATAACAAAACTTATTTTTTTTACTGAAATAGGATAGGCTTGGGACAAAGCGATAAAAAAATATCAGTTAAACAGAAGGTCCCCGGTTCGTGTCCTGGTCTACTGTACATACAATACTCGCACGCACGCACGCACGCACGCACACACGCACATGCGCACACACACTCATTTATTTATCTATATATTTATTTATCGTTTTCATTGATACAAAAGTGTCAAGAATGTCCTTTGTCAGTGTCATTATTGATAATGGAAGTTGAGTGTTAGTGTGGTAGTGACTAGAGTCAGTGTTAATTTTGACAGCAAATTTGATTTAGTTTTAGTCATATTTTAGTAATCTGAAAGGTTTTAGTCGAATAAATATAAGGTTTTAGTCGACTAAATCTACAGTTGATTTTCAGCATGTAACCAAGTGGTTGCATCCTGAAAATAGCCGATCTACAAGCTCTTGTAGATCTGCTGTTTTCAAAGTGCAACACCCGAGCGACTTGTCTTTTAGTTCTAGTGGATCTCTTCTCCACTAGTCCCTCCCTAACATTATAGTCTAGTTGACTAAATTGTCAATAATTATATCATATCATGATAGCTTAGTTTATATTTAGTTTTCGTCAGTGAAAACGGGTAGTCTTTGGCTATTCAAAAAAGCAGATATACGAGCTCATAGCTTGAGCTTGTAGATTTGCAAATATTTTTTTTTATCGTGAAAAAAACATTTGTAACTAAATTCTTTGCTTCTGGGGCAAATCCTATAACATACTGTTATAGGATTTAGAAAACATTGTACTGTAAACATGTATCGTTACTGGTCGTTCCAAAGACCAGCAAAAAGACCAGGGGTGACCCTAACCCTAACCCTAACCCAGGGGTGTTTGCTTTAAAAATGTATATATTCAAAGATTGACGAATGTTCTAAAATCTAAAATAGCAGATCTACATAGCGTGGCACTCGGTGCCATGCTATGTAGATCTGTATATCTGCTATGTAGAGCATGTATATCTGCTATTTTTGAATAGCCAATGAAATCTAAAATGACACCGATGCTTTTCCGGTCTTAAGAGGTTAAAAAACACCTATTCTCTTTGGCTTTTAATGTCACTTGATCCTCTAATGTGTTTTAACTATGCACATATTTGTCTGTGCGCCTATAGATGCCTGTTGATGCTGTGTTTGCCTCAACCTTGGACGGCACTTTGCTCAGCTTCTGTTGTTTTTAAATGTGCTCTATAAATAAAGTTTGATTCGATATACTAGGCTGTGTATGTTGTGACAGGATACAATATACGTATATATATCTGGCTCTCGGACACTTGAATTAATATTTGTTTCTTTCTAATTTCTTTCTCAGAGTGGAGACGGACTGTGCTGAGGTTGTTCTTGTGCCATAAATGCCCAGAAGACTGAGGTTCTCACCTACAGTATAACACCCTCCCAGAACATCCACCTC
>NC_137608.1:15606102-15703602 GCF_963280865.1 Gymnoscopelus braueri | reverse complement strand
TGTCATTTTTAAGATTTCTTTAGGCTATTCAAAAAATAGCAGATATACAAGCTCATAGCACGGCACTCGATATGATATGTATTTGGCCGCGGACCCCCATCTCAAAATATTTTGTTCCAGGGACCCCCAGAAGCAAAGATTTGAGTTAAACAATTTGCTTAAAAAAATACATTAAATTCAAAGACACATTTTCAAAACAAATTCGGCTATTCAAAAATAGCAGATCTACAAACACATGAGCTTGTAGATCTGCTATTTTTGAATAGTCAAAGTATAAAAAATAATGGTTAAAGTGGTTACACACACAGATGCGTTCCCGGTTTTAATGGGCTAAAGCTGCTTTCCATTTCCCTTCTCTGGTGCCCAGTCCTCCCGGTTCAGACCTTTGTTCACCCCCCCCCCCCACTCCCCCCCCCCCAGCGTCCCACGGATGCCGTCCCACCGCAGGATGCCATGCACAAACACAGCATCCGGACCGTCCAGACCATCATCATCATCACCATTATCATCGTGGTATTGGAGGGATCAAACCCGATCAGGGGGACATTATTGGATGGAGATTTTAACATCGAGTTAAAGTTAAATATATATCAACAGTGACGGTGGAATTTAGGCATTGCGGTCTAAAGGTTTCCCCAAGGATTTTTGCTAATGAATATTTTGATGCCAAGAGAAGTAAACTGATATCGTAATAGTTTAAGGAAAATACGTTTAAATGGACTTCCAAAGGTTTTTGGTGGATCTGTTCTTATAGCCAGTTATAAGCTATTACTTTGGCACACGACGAATATCGAAAATAGTTGCGTTGGGAGATTGTAGATCTGCAATTTTTCCTAAAATCTTTTTTTTAACTTTTTTTTTAAGCGGGTTTGCTAGTTTATTTTATACATTTAAAGGTACATTTTAAAGGTTTCGTGTTAGTTTTTTATTGTAATATGGGATACTGTAATAATAATAATAATTTGCTCAGAGCCTCAGGAAGAAGTTAAGAGCTTTGCTCAGGGACACCAACACACATACTGTGCATACTGTACGTGTGTGTGTGTGTGTGTGTGTGTCGTCTTTTTATTTTACTTTTTACAATAGTTGGTGCAGGGCTCCATAAGATAAGAACCATATTTTAAGTAGAAGCAAAGTCAGGGACACTTTGCTTAATCCTCTGGGGACACATGACATGCTCCAAAATAGAAGGTGAGCGGTATGATAAAGCTAGAGAGAAAGAAAGAAAGACAGACAAAAGAGAGGGAGAGAGAGAGAGGGATGAAGAGAGAGAGGGAGAGAATGCTGTGGCCAGACAGACACCACCTTGATCAGGATTAAAGTGTTGTCAGTGACAGACTGACGTGCCCTTGAACAGAATCACCCCTTAAAGTGTCTTGTCATCACATTCCTGCCTCCCATTACCAGGGGTAGAGGGGCCTGTGGGACGCAGGAAGGTGATAGGACAAAGCCATCTCTTGGCTAACGGGGCTCGAACAACCGCCACGACGCCACATGACAGATAAAAAAAAAAAAAAATGAATTTATGAAGTGGGTCCCATGGTGTAGCTTTTAGACCCAGGGTTTCCCAAACGGGGGTCTGACTGTCTGAGACCAAGGGGCTAGCATCCGGCTTGTAAATTGAGGCTGTATAGGAAGTGTGACAGTTCATATGAATGGTCTGTAGTCTCGCTGTTTCACCGCTGTTTCACCCCTGCTGGTTGCAGAAGCAATTAGGCCCTATTCAAGGCTAGCCGAGTCGGACCGTTGCAGCATTTTGTTTTGGAGCGGTACTTCTGTGCTCTTGTTTAGAACTGAATTCTTGGAATCGGAGGAGAGAAACGGTGCACTGCATTGCGTTTCTCTCCTGATCAGGGCTCATCAAGAACAAGTGGACATTTTTGCTTAATGGTGGTGCTATAATTTTCCTCTTATTTACCTGTACACAAGATGTAACAACAAAGAAACCTTGAACCTTGAGCCTTGAGAGGAAAGGCCATAGGGGTCACCAGAATCAGCCAGGTTCATCATCTGGGGAATTTGCAAATTCCGTGGCAATCTAGCCATGCAGCAGTTATCCGTAATAGCTTATTTGTGACTAAAAATGTTGGATAGATCAGCCGACCAGCTGACAACTCTTCTAGCCACATCGCTAACGGGGCTAAAAAAGGGTTGGTGGAGAGACGAGGAACATTGACAGTAAGCCAATGTGGTTGTGTGGTCAGTGCATTAACTACTGGAGCCACTACTGTATATATAAATTTACTACTCATCAACAGTTACGGCGAAAAATGCATTGTCTATCATTCCACACTGCTTGGACCTTATTTTCAACAGCAATTATTTTCTGACAACTACTGCAAACCTTGACTATATGGTGCTCCATAGTGCGATGACAGCTCTTCTCGCTGTGGTTGTAACTCACTCTGTATACAACAGCCTCCGAAATCAATTTTGTGTAAAACTTGTGAAATAAATGCACACTGAGACACACACACACACACACACACACAGACACACACACACACACCGACAAGAAAAAGAAAATAACTTTCTTGAGCTTGGCATCGAAATTCGAGCGGATGACAATCCTTTGAGACGGAGAGAGAGAGAGCGAGAGATTGAGAGAGGGATATAGTGTGTATGGGTCTGGGAGGGTGTGATGGAAGGGGTCTAATGAGGCATAGCAGAGGATGAAATATTAAAGTTTCTAATTAAATAGAGAGACCTCTTTCCACTCTCGTCAAGGTTGTTTGGGCCATTATCTCTGTCATGTGATCAGCAGTGACCCGGGCCCGTTTAGGAGTTCCCCCCCTGCTTCTGTGCTGACGGAACGGTACAGACAGACGCACGCACACACACACACCCCCCCAGTGGTGGAAAGTAACTAAGTACTTTTACTCAAGTGCTGTACTTAATTAAGTAAAATGTTGAGGTGGTTTTACTTTACTGGAGTATTTCCAATTTTTTTTACTTTTACTTCTATTCCACTACATCTCACAGGCAACAAAATACTTTTACTCCACTACAATTATTTGAAAACTTAAGTTACTAGTTACTTTGTAGATTTTGATGATTATTACAAATCATACATTAACCACGTCAGCCCTACAGTATATTTATTTCGGCTATTTGAAAATAGCAGATCTACAAGCTCACAATGCTTCGCTGTGCGGCACATTGTGAGCTTGTAGATCTATTTTCAAAGATTTTCATACTGTACATTTCATACATTTTGTGCTTTAAGTATATTTTGATACCAACACCTTTGTGCTTTTACTCAAGTACATTTTGAATTCCGGACTTTTACTTGTAACAGAGTATTTCTACATGGCAGCATTGATACTTTTACTTAAGTAAAAAAATGTAGTACTTTTTCCACCACTGACACACACACACACACACACACACACACACACACACACACACACACACACACACACACACACACACACACACACACACACACACACACACACACACAAACATCTCCTCCCCGGCTGTCGGTACTTTATACAGTAATATCTGACAGTGAGCCATGGAGTCACAGGCTGTCTAACAGGTCTGTTACTTATTTATTGAAACAAAAGGAAAAAAAAGAAAAGAAAGGCATCATCTATGTGAAACGAGGAGCTGCGTCTCCTTGACATTCAGCCCTGCTTGACTTTCTGTTGTTTTCAGAAGGTGAAACTCGCCAGTGGGACCCAAACATAGTGGAGAAGGAAACCGCAGCGACAGGGTGAACCATGAGAGAGAGACAGAGAGAGAGGGGGGGAGAGAGAGAGAGATAGAGGGGGAGAGGGTGGAGGCTAGAGAGGGAAGAGAGAGAGAATGGAAAGGGAGAGAGAGGGGAGGCTATAAAGAGAGAGAGGGATGAGGTTATCTATGAAGAGAGAGGATAAGAGCGAGAGGGGACTGGAGAGAAAGAGGAGGTTGGAGAGAGAGACAGAGAGGCAGAGAGAGGGAGGAGGCAGATAGAGAGAGAGGAGGAGGGAGGGAGGGAGGGAGGGTGAAAGAGGAGGCTGGAAGGAATGAAAGAAATTAAAAGTGAGTCTGATTGGCTATATGATGGTTCTGTATATATGATGGCTAATGTATGAAGGTGGTGAAGTGTGAAGGTAATGTATGATGGTGGTGTATGTTGATGATGTATGATGCTTTATGAAGGTAAATGGTCATGTATGAAAGAGTATGATGCGGTGGTGTATGAACGGATATGATGGTGGTGTCTGATGGTCTATGAAGGTGGTGTATGAAGGTCTATGATGGTGGTCTACTATGGTAATGTACAGTACTAGAGGTTCGGGGCCGCTACGTGGCCCTCACATCTAGTAGCCTAGGCCCTCACATCTAGTAGCCTACAATATAGGCTATCCTACATATAATTAAGGAAACCTCTGGACTGGATCTGTCTGTTCAGAATCTGTCTGTCCTGCCCGGTTCTCCTCAATGGTTGGAGTAATTGATCTGAATTTGCACACGGCCGTGTGTTTGCTGTGGGTCCACGACGCGCACGTGTGTATGTGTTGGAACTGTTGCAGGTACCAAGAAAAAAGTCACTTTCCATCCCTGATATACTGTCTGTGCACAGCACATAACCCAAACTGCACATACTTTAGGTGCTCATATCCCTGGACGGGTATGACTTGGTATACTAGTATTCTTCAAATACAAACCCCTCAGGTACAGAGGGTGGCTTGCTTTGCGTTGGCCTGGTTGGGCATCATTGGGTTTTCACTATGCTGGTGTGTTATAATAAGATATAATGTTAATTTGGGTAAATGCCTATTTCAAGGCCTCTTACTAGATGATATGGATTTAGTTGGAGTACACACACACACACACACACACACACACACACACACACACACACACACACACACACACTCACACTCACACTCACACTCACACTCACACACACAGAAAGAGTAAGATCAGCAGGGGAGGTGTCACACTGTCTCACACGCGCACACACTGTCTGACTGGCCGCGCACGTGATTATGCTGTTCCCCGGTGACACGCGTGATGAAGTAACCCACAAACGCGCGCGCGATCACACACACACATACGATCTCACACACACGCACGATCTCACACACACGCGATCACACACACACACACGATCTCACACACGCGCGATCACACACACACACGCGATCACACACACACGCAATCACGCGAACACACACACACACACACACACACACACACACACACACACACACACAGGTTAATGTATGAAGGTGGTGTATTAAAGCCAAGGTGGTGCACTGCGGACGGCCACCTGTTGGAGGTCAGTACGGTGGAACCGTAGCATGTTGTCTCTCACACACACACACACACACACACACACACACACACACATATTTAAAATGTAAAAACACAGACCTTGCTCGCTACTTGCGCTGAGGCCTGGGACAAAGAGACGCACTGCCTGAATAGTAGTGTTGTATATTAAGCAGCCTGTGTGTGTGTGTGTGTGTGTGTGTGTGTGTGTGTGTGTGTGTGTGTGTGTGTGTGTGTGTGTGTGTGTGTGTGTGTGTGTGTGTGTGTGTGTGTGTGTGTGTGTGTGTGTGTGTGTGCGTGCGTGCGTGCGTGCGACTGCCTCCCTCCCTTGAATTTTAATCATACTGTTTTATTAAGCTCTCTGGGATTTTTCCCTGACATCGTTTTAATGATTTGTCCGGCACACTGGTTCCATCATTATGTCCGCTATGCTGCTGCATGGGTAAAAATCACACCAGTGTAATTTTCATATATTCATTGTGTTTCTACAGTTATTGACGTTCTTTTCTCTTGACTGGATGTCATATGGATTTTTAAATATATAATATATTTTTCACCGGGTGTCATTATTCTTTTGTTCATATTTGACTCTCAAACGTCTCTGGACTAAAAAAGTTCACACAAGAAAATGGGCAGATATTTAGCTGATAAAAAATTCAATGCATCATTGTCTGCAATTGTAAATTATTAGAGCCTGCAAGGCTTGCCTTGAAATAAGGCACATTTCTTTTTTTCTCCACCTTTCCGTGGCCAAGTTTGCGTTTTCAACCTGAATAAATGCATTATCAGGAGCCTGGTGCATGTACTGTAAAAAAGCCTGGTTTCTAACTGGTGTCACACACCAAAAAATAGCAGATATACAAGATCACAAGATGTTGTATAATAAGTCTGAGCATTTGCTAGCGTTTTAACACCAATAGGTGGCACTCTGTCCCCCTTGTAACATTGTAGTGCATTGGTAGGGAGTCTAGAACACAAGCACAACATTTTTGTTGATGAATGTCAAGAAAAAAAAGGAGCTTGAACTAGAAGCCCTCCCTTGTCTAAACTGAAACGCACAAAATCCGTAAAAATATCCTCTTTCTCTCCATGGCGTTCGATACTTCCTGAGAACCCCATCCGACCTTAAGCTGTGAGTATGACGCTAACAGGGCTAGGCTTTTTTACAGCTGGAGTTTTCTCTTGTCTGCACGTTGGACAACAACGTTGACCCCGCCGGTGAAAAGATTGAAAAGTCAACAAAATACACATTGTACAGCAGCTGTGGTGGTATTGGATTTCTGACTGTAAAAGTCATCCTCACAAGTTGCTCCACGAGGCTCATAAAGTGTACTGCGGTGTACCTCTTCTCTCCTTTTCTTTTCTCTTCTCTTCACCTTCCTGTCTGTCTGTTCATCCCCTGTTGAGGAAGACATCATCAACTGACATTATGGACTGATTTGGAAAAAGTTATACAAAAGCAGAAGAAAGATGTTGTTTTTCAATCTCTACTAGCATGAGTCATCAGCGTATGATATCTTACAGTAGGGGTCTTCAATGTTTTTCAGGCCAAGGACCCCCTAGCTGAGAGAGAGATGAAGCAGGGACCCCCTCTATATTGTATAAAATTGTTTCGGATTAAACTTTTTTTTCCTTCTTGGTCTGCTCTTTTTTTCTCTCTGCACCTATACCGCTTTGCCAACAGTAGCCGATCCACAAGCTCACAACGCCTCGCAGCGCGACGCATTGTGAGCTTGTAGATCTGCTATTTTTGGCTAAAGTTCCCCTCAGAAAAGGGATGCTAGGGTTCAAGCGATTAATGTAAAAATAAATATATCACACAAAGATTTGGCGGCCCCCCCTGTGGTAGCTCTGAGGACCCCCCCTAGGGGTCCCGGACCCCCTGTTGAAGACCCCCTGTCTTACAGCTTGTATGATTAAGATATCAATGAAGAAAAAAGAATCCCTTTGTTGACCATGTGTGTTATACCGTACCATGCCTTGTTCCGCCTGTGTTTTTCCAGTTTATTCGTTTAGCCGGTCTGCCCATGATCTCCTCCATTCATCCATCCATCTATCCCTCCATCCACTTATCCATCCATCCCTCCATCCACTTAGCCATCCATCCATCCATCCTCCTTAATGATAAATGGTCGTTCTTCCTGTACCACAAACACATGTGATCCAAATAGAGACAAGTTCACCACACACTCGCTCCCCACACCCCTCCCCCCCATTCTACTGAAGTGTGTTAATCCTGCTGGTATATACAACAAGCACGCCACAATAAGCACCGCTAAACACACATGCATGGCCACAGGGTTCCGGGATATCAAAAGCAGAGGCATGGCATGGCGTGACCCCCCCCCCCCCCCCAGCAAATCAAACCCGGCTAAACTGTAGTACGGGCTTCTCAACCAGGGGTACTTGTCAGTACTGCAAAATTGTGAGAGAAATAGGATTATTATTTTGTTTGTTTTTATATTCTGTACATAAATGTGGTCGCAAAGTCTAATAATTGTTATAATAGTGTGAGACAGAGTCTATAGTAAAGGGAGAGTTGTAATTGTTCACTACATGTTCAGCCTACCTTTTTTAAAACTACAAATTAAAAACATGTATTCCTATTGAGAACATTTTTAAATCATAGAGCGTACTTCAATTGAACCTTTGAGACAGAAGGGGTTCAGAAAAGGTTGAGAACTCCTGCTGTAGTATGTGCGTTTGGCTCCTGTTGCTCTCTCTCTCTCTCTCTCTCCCTCCCCCCCTCGTCCTCCTCCCTCCCTCCATTCCCTTCTCCCTCTGGAGACTTCAGCCTGATTGGATTCTGAAAGAGAGATCGAACATAGAGGTCAAAGCGAGCCTCGAGGACGCTCCTGATCTGAGAGAGAGAGAGAGAGAGAGCGTGCACAGGCGTGTGTGTGTGTGTGTGTGTGTGTGCGTACGCAGTACGTACGACATGCCTGCGCGTGTCTGCATTAGCACGTGTGTGTGTGTTGTGTGCGTTTTTGTGTGTGTATATAAGCTTGTATGGGCGACCGCACGCGCATGCTTGCGCTGAGTGCGTGAGCGTGCGTGCACAATGTACTGCCTCAAGGCTTTGGTCAATTCATCTGCAACCCGGGTAGGAAAAAGCCAGTAGTGTAAAAAGTACTCAAATGTGTTACTGAAGTAAAAGTATCAATACTGCAATGTAAAAAAATACTCAGAATTTTAAGATGTACTTGAGTAAAAGTATTGGTATCAAAATGTACTTAAAGTACATAAAGTAGAAAGTACTCATTATGCAGAATGTCCCATTTCACAAAGTTTTTAAATGTATAAAATGCATAAAAATATTTTAAAAAAAATGCTACAAACGCATTGTGAGCTAGAACGTCTATTTTCAAGCGCTTAGGTGGTTAATGCTGTTATACCGGCTGAATTGTATGTGTATGTGACAGTGAACACCTTGAAACGTGAACTTTGAACCTTTTAAAGAAAACGAAGATGCTCATCGGAATAATTTGGCAAGCTACCCTATGTGGTACTTAACAACCTAATCATCCCTCATTCCTATGCATGTATGTGTGTATATATATATATATATATCGTCAAGCACACATTTGCAATGTATCATCGAGTCAAATGGTTCAGTAGACTTAATCACTGCATTATCCCTATATTAGCCCTGCAGTATAGGACATGCAATAAACAGGAACGGGGCTGAATCCGGGGGTGAGCTGGTCCTTCAAATTCCTCTGCTTCAGGAACATTCAGTACAATGCTAATAGAGGGGCCCTCTGCCTGGGTTAAACCAGCGCTCAGCCACATAAGCACCGTGAAGTCAATTAATTTCTGCCTGCTTAATGACTTGGAACCGTCGCGGAGCAGACGCCCCTCCCCTCGCCCACATCGCACAGGATTGATTGAGTGGATTTTTTTTCCTTTCTTGGAACGCGGTGCTGGATTCCATGGGCATGATGATGTGAAGCGTGATCATACTGAATGCTATCTGCGCTATACGTTCTTTTTTTCTCCTTTTTTCCCCCTCTTTTGGCTGAAACAAAAGCCTGTTCCCAGTGGTGGAAAGTAACTAAGTACATGTACTCAAGTACTTAATACTTAAGTACAAATTTGAGGATTTTTTACTTCACTGGAGTGTTTTACATTTTTCTATACTTTTACTTCTACTCCACTATATCTCAAGAGGCAGATATTGTACTTTTACTCCACTATAATTATTTGAAAACTTTAGTTACTTTGTAGATTTTTATTATTATTATGAAACCACTTCAGACATAATATATATACGGCAATGTGAAAAAAAAGATTTTTATACATTTGACGACTTGTGAAATGGGACCTTCTGCATAATGAGTACTTTCCACTTTTGGTACTTTAAGTACATTTTGATACCATTACTTTTGTACTTTTACTCAAGTAATTCTTGAATACTGGACATTTACTATTCCTTCTGTATACTGTATTCCTACATTGTGGTATTGATACTTTTACTTAAGTTAAAAAAGATGGTGTACTTTTTCCACCACTGCTGAATGCTATCTGTACATTCTTCAGCAACTCCACTTTTTTCCTTTTTTCTCTCTTGGCTGAAGCAAAAGCCTGTTCCATGCCCTACCATAGCAGGACTATCATCTGGAATCAGAAACGGAACCAGAATATGTTCATTGGCCTTATGTTCACATATGAGGACATTCACTTGGTGTATTGATGAGAGAATAAAAGTATAGAGTATCATAGTAAGATATACAAAAGTGTTGAAAGTATGAGCAATATGGGCAGTATTGGATGTGATTATATGAGTGATCAGTGATGTATCACATATTGCACAAATCAGAGAGCAGTCATATCGTATCTAATTTACTTCTCACCACAAACAATTTATCCCCAAACGTTGACAGAATAAATACATTCATGGACACATTCAAGATCTAATTGGTCAGTCGGTGTAGGATGCTGTATATGCTATACTACCCCATATCGGTTATAACGTATGAGATGTAACAGTAATGTAAGAAGTGTATGTACATGTAATGTGAAGGTCAGAGAGTGTGTGTGTGTGTGTGTGTGTGTGTGTGTGTGTGTGTGTGTGTGTGTGTGTGTGTGTGTGTGTGTGTGTGTGTGTGTGTGTGTGTGTGTGTGTTGTGTGTGTGTGTGTGTGTGTGTGGAGGGTGTGGCCTTTTGCCGCCCTTTGCTGGGTGTCATTATGTCATGCTAGACGCACGATGCAAGGAGGCGAGTAATTACGTCACTCAGAAAACCATCAGTTCCTCCACGCTTGGTCACTCCCTATGTCCTATACTCTCCTCTCTTTCTCTCTCTCTCTCTTCTCTCCCTATGTCCTATACTCTCCTCTCTCTCCCTCTCTTCTCTCCTATGTCCTATACTCTCCTCTCTCTCTCTCTCTCTCTCTCTCGCTCTCTCTCTTCTCTCCCTATGTCCCTATACTCTCCTCTCTCTCTCTCTTCTCTCCCAATGTCCTATACTCTCCTCTCTCTCTTCTCTCCCAATGTCCTATACTCTCCTCTCTCTCTTCTCTCCCAATGTCCTATTACTCTCCTCTGTCTCTCTATGTCCTATACTCTCTCTCTCTCTCTTCTCTTCTCTATGTCCTATACTCTCCTCTGTCTCTCTCTATGTCCTATACTCTCCTCTCTCTCTCTCTCTCTCTCTCTCTCTCTCTCTCTCTCTCTCTCTCTCTCTCTCTCTCTTCTCTCTCTATGTCCTATACTCTCCTCTGTCTCTCTCTATGTCCTATACTCTCCTCTGTCTCTATGTCCTATACTCTCCTCTGTCTCTCTCTATGTCCTATACTCTCCTCACTCTCTGTCTCTCTGTCTCCTCTCTCTCCCTCTCCTCGGTTCTCCTCTATAACACATAAATGTGTGCCTGGCAGGACATCCTCCTCAAACTTGTGTTTTTTGGCTGTGATTTCCACTGAACTGCAAAACTGCACCAAAACACTATCCCTGTTCCTCAAGGGCGTCTGATGGTCCTCCACCTATCACTCTGTCTCCTGGGGGCAAGTGGACAAAGAGAGAGAGAGAGAGAGAGAGAGAAGAGGGACCTGGAGCGAGTGTGAAGAGGGACAGGGGGAGAGAGAGAGAGAGAGAGTGAAACGGAGACAGTGTGTGAGGTAAAGGAGATGTTGGGAAGCAGGTCAGCGAGAGAGGGTGAGAGACAGATGGGGAGAGAGAGAGAGAGAGAGAGCGAGAGATAAGGGAGATCCAGTGAGACGGGTCGTGAGTGAGCGAGAGAGTGCGTGGGTGAGAGGAGAGAGAGAGATGTGGAGAGAGAGAGAGCGTTGGGGGGCTGGGCAGGGTGGGGTGGGTTCGGTGGGCAGGCCGTGAAATTGCTCCAACAGAGACGACACCGCTGTGCACACCACCTCCACCAAGGCCTCTCCTGAAATTGGTACCCCCCCCCCCTCCCCCCCCGGACACACACACACACACACACACACACACACACACACACACAACACACACACACACACACACACACCCCACCCCCACCCGCTGCTCCACATCCACTATACCTCCACCACCAGCAGCATGCAGCCAGCAGCCCTCAGCTCCCAAACCCCAGACCCCCCCCCCTCCTGTCTCTCTCTCTCTCTTTTTTTCTCCCTTTTTTTCAGGTCTGTTGCACACGGGGCGGAAAAGATCGTATTTATCACCTGTCAGCGTTTGGCAGCCCTGAGTTACGCGACACGCAGGACAGCATAAAATTATCATACACAGGCATGAAATTACAAAACCGCCCGGGGACCCCACAACAAAATTATTTCATTTTTTTCACACACAACCCCCCCCCCCCAAAAGAAAGAAAAGGGGGAAAAAAGAAGGGTGAAGGGTGTTTCGTTGTGAGGGTGGTGGGGGAGGGGGGTGTTGACAGGTGAGAAGTGGGGTTCACCATGGGAAAACGGTACAGGGAGATGGGGTAGAGAACTCACTCCCAAGAGCATGTTTTGGGAAACTGCCCTTCACACATGACATCAAAGCCTGGCCCGGTGCACCTTCTGGTCCAAACAAAACTGTGTGTGTGTGTGTGGTGGGGGGGGGTCAAATCCTCACCTGCCTCCTCCACTTTTATAGTTCATCAACTCTACCCTCTATTACTTTCACACACCAATGCATTGATTAAATGACAACAGTGTGCTGTCACTAAATGAAATGATGACCATAGTAGTCACTGAAGTCACGAAAGGCGTATTATAGCTTGCTGGGAGAGCACAACGATGGAAGTGATGTTTGGGCCTAACGGAGGAGGAGGCCTTGTGCAGATGACCTTCTACAAATTCTATTCTTGTAGTATGATAAAGCGTGTTCTTCGTCGTTTAGGAGCAGTGCTTTTATGTGATGAGTGTCTTGTTAAGCCGTATTTTACTGCGGATATACAAAAATAGCATATATATAAGCTCACAACACACAACGTGTTTTAGATCTCCTATGTGTTTGAAAATGTTTGCCTATATGCCCAAAATAGCAACGCCACGGTTAAGCTCTATTTTACTGCAGATAAAACTCACAACGCATCGCGATGCAACGTGTTTTAGATCTCCTATACGTGAAAATGTTCACCTATATGGCATGCCCAAAATAGCGACACCACGGTTAATGTGGTTAACTCTGTGCCCTCTCAAGTTGTGTGCGATGTACAGATCCTCAGTCCCATGTCTCTTGGCACCAGTGTAGAAGAAGTACTCTGATATTTTACTTAAGTAAAAGTAGCAATACCACAATGTAGAAATACGCTGTTACAAGTAAAAGGCCTGTGTTCAAAATGTTACTTGAGTAAAAGTACAAAAGTATTGGCATCAAAATATACTCAAAGTACCAAAAGTAAAAGTACTAAAATGTTTGAAAATGGCAGATCTACAAGCTCACAACGCGTCGCATCGCGACCCGTTGTAAGCTTGTAGATCTGCTATTTTCAAATAGCCTATGTATAAAATAGGGCTGAAGTGGTTAATGCATGTTTAATAATATAATAATTTATATCGGCAAAGTAACTAGTAAATAAAGTTTTCAATAATTGTAGTGGAGTAAAAGTACAATATTTGCCTCTGAGATGTAGTGGAGTAGAAGTAGAAGTACAGAAAATTGGAAATACTCCAGTAAAGTAAAAGTACCTCAAAATTGTACTTGAGTGCAGTACTTGAGTAAATGTACTTAGTTACTTTACACCACTGCTTGGCACCTCAGTCCATCTATTGTGTGTGTGTGTGTGAGACAGAGAGAGGTGTGTGACAGAAAGAGGTGTGTGTGTGACAGAGAGAGGTGTGTGACAGAAAGAGGTGTGTGTGTGACAGGAGAGAGGTGCGTGTGTGTGTGTGTGGGTTGGTGGATGGCATTGACGGAGGGAGAGGTGGCTTTACATAGGTCTCACATAATGCGGTGGGTATACTAAATGCTTCATTAACGCCACACACAGGAAATGGAGGGTCAATATTTATAGACCCTGTGCAGAGCACTATGTAGATACAGGATCTATTGGCCTGCATGGCGTTCTAGGGAGGGGAATCAAATTAAGTCGACCAGGGACTGGAGTTTTTCTCTCGCTCTCCTTCTTTCTCCTATCGAGGCGGTCAATTTCACAACGATCGGCTGCCGGTGGCCGGCAGCCACGAGCTTGACCCTAAAACCCTCTGCGGGGCAACGGGAGGGAGGGGGGGTGTTGGTGGTGGTATTGCAGGAATGAGTGAAAGTAGTTATGTATTGGCTGAATAATACAGCAGCACCCCACCTCCAGGTATTAACATTATAGCACATATACGTTTGATTACGTTAATTTGTGTTCACGTGAAGCAGGGTTTAATTTGATGCAGAAACGAAATGGAGGAATAAATACATGATAGGCATAGTATAGTATTTATGTAATAATGATAATTATTATGCCATTTAGTTAACTCCATGCCCACTCGATAAATATAGATACACTTTTTGTTACCACGCGCTCTGACTCCACCTGATAAACATAAAAATAAGTCAGTCAGAATGGATGTGGAGAAGTTGAGGTTGCATAAGAGGAGAAGGACTCGCCCACAGGAATAAAGAAATCATACTATAGGTCTTGGTTGCGGATAAAAGTCTTCCAGGGCTGTACAGAGTAGTAGTTAGGCTAACATTTCAGTCCACATAGAGACTATCGTCAGAAGTTGAGGTTGGACATTTACATTTACACACAAGGAGAAGGATGGGGGAGAGCGAGAGAGAGACAGAGAGAGAGAGAGACAGACAGATACTAACTGACAGACAGACAGACAGACAGACAGACAGACAGAGGTAGAGAGGTGTTGCCATAATTCCTGTGTGTCGGCATGGCTGTTAGGAGCTCAGGTGGTTGAGCGTTTGCCCCGGCCAGGCCTCATCAACGTGAAGGGCGATCTCATCCTTTCTGCATCTCTCCTCTCCTCCAGCTTGATTAATTGGGTTCCAAGTACGCCGGCAGAATACGTAATGTTCCCCCCCATCTCCTCCTCAACGTATACCTCCCACCCCTCTCTGCTGCTCTCCTGCTCTTCTCCTCTCTCTCTCTCTCTCTCTCTCTCTCTCTCTCTCTCTCTCTCTCTCTCTCTCTCTCTCTCTCTCTCTCTCTCTCTCTCTCTCTCTCTCTCTACCACCTATATATCCCCTCCCCAGTGGTGGAAGAAGTACTCAGATAGCAATACATTTTCAAAGCCCCGATATAAAAATACTCAGTTATGTAAAAGGCCTGTGTTCAAAATGTTACTTGAGTAAAAGTACAAAAGTATTGGCATCAAAATATACTTGAAGTACCAAAAGTAAAAGTACCAAAATGTTTTAAAATAGCCGATCTACAAGCTCACAACGCGTCGCATCGCGACGCGTTGTGAGCTTGTAGATTTTTGTGAGCTTGTAGATTATCAAATAGCCTATGTGTAAACTGAACACTGGAAATACTCCAGTAAAGTAAAAAATACCTAAGAATTCTACTTTAAGTACAGTACTTGAGTAAACGTACTTAGTTACTTTCCACCACTGCCCCTCCCCTTCCTCTCATCCCTTGTCTCTGCCCCCTCCTCTCACCCCATCTCTCTCTCTCTCTCTCTCTCTCTCTCTCTCTCTCTCACTCTCCATCTCTGTGTGCGCGCTGGCAATCTCTAAACACATTAGCATACGCTTGGTATTCCATGCAAGGCGGAGAGGGTGAGAGGGAGGGGGGGGGGGGTGGAGGGGGATGAAGAAATATGAAAAACAATTTAACAATAATAATGACGCTGATGATAAAATTAATTATGCCCACGGATGGCAGATGAGGAGAGAGAGAAGGAGGTCTTGTGGTGGTTGTGGCGAAGGCAACCATGGCGCGCTCTCTTAATTTGATTCCCAGACACCGGCGGATATCAGGTGCCGTTTTGACGAGCTAGACACAATGAGTGTGTGTGTACCACAGTCTCTACACACTACTCTGTGTGTGTGTGTGTGTGGCCTATATGTGTGGATGAGTGGTGTGAGTCTGCATGTGTGTGTATGCATGAGCGGTTATACACTACAGTATGTGTGTATATTGTATGCACGTATGCGTGCATGAGGTGTGTGTGTGTATGTACACCCGTGCTTTTTCTAAACAAGGCTGCAGTATAACTAAGATGCCACGGAGAGACAACTCACGGGCACAACACAACAACACAAGTCTTCTTTCACAGTGTGTGTGTTCGCGGCGACATCGCGTATCCGACGGTACACACCCAACAGACACCGCCACACAAACGTGCACGGGAGCGTGCACGCATACAACACGCCCGCCCGCCCGCCCACCTGCCTTCAGTGGTGGAAAAAGTACTCACATTTTGCACTTAAGTGAAAGTATCAGTACTGCAATGTAGATATACTCCGTTACGAGTAGAAGTCCGGAATTCAAAATGTACTTGAGTAAAAGTACAAAAGTATCGGCATCAAAATATACTTTAAGTTCAAAATGTATTATTTTTCCCCCCGAAAATAACCGATCTACCTGCTCACAATGCTTTGCATCGCAAGCTTGTAGATCTGCTATGTTCAAATGGCCGAAATATATATATAGGGCTGAAGTGGTTAGTGAGTTTTGTAATAATACAAATCTACAAAGTAACTAGTAACTTAAAGGGTTAGATTTTTTGAGTATTTTCTGTAGGAAATACTTACCATTAATGTAGTGGTTGCAAAGGTATTAATCGATTGCCCGAGTCCCGTGGTCAGAGTTATGGTCCGGTTCTGATGAATATGAAGTAGTTCCGGTAGATTCGTAGATTTGGTGGGGGCCGCTCATTAAAAATAAATTGATAAAAAAAACTAGCGTCATTTGTATTGTTGACCTATTTCTACCATATAGTGCAGGTTTCGTTCAATTTCGACCCCTCTGTCACGTGGTACTATTTTTTGTGTCATATATTTTGTGCGTGAGTAGGCTGCCGCGGCGCAGTGATTCTGGACACAAACATTATCATCAGAACCGGACCATAACTCTGACCACGGGACTCGGGCAATCAATTAATACTGTACCTTTGCAACCACTACATTAATGGTAAGTATTTCCTACAGAAAATACTCAAAAAATCTGAACTAACCCTTTAAGTTTTCATATACTTGTAGTGAAGTAAAAGTATATGTTCCTCTGAGACATAGTGGAGTGGAAGTAAAAGTAGAAGTCAAAGTAAAAATATTGAAATACTCCAGTAAAGTAAAAGTACCTAAAAATGTTACACAAGTACAGCACTTGAGTAAATGTACTTAGTTACTTTCCACCACTGCCTGCCTTCCTGCCGGCGCGTCAGTCCTTTTCAAAGGACCTAGAGAGAGAGAGAGAGGAAGAGGAGAAAAATAGATATTCTCCCGTCAAGCTGCAAACAACCCACATCTGTAGCCTCCGTTAGCATCTGAGACGTTAGCATGTGAATGTGAGCCGCTGTGAGGGATGTCGCCTCCATCCTACTGTGTGCCACGCTGGAGGTTTTTACCACAACATGTTTTGGATTTCTTTAGGCTGCTCTGAAGCGACACACAGCGTCTCCCCGGGGACAGTGATTGACACACACACACACACACACACACACACACACACACACACACACACACACACACACACACACGTGTACGTTTGTATTACTACACTTGTGAGGACATAAAGACTGGGAATGGGACGATATGAAATTTTCATGTCACGATTATTGTGACCGAAATAATTGCGATTTACTACGATATTATTGCGATAATTAAAATATGCTTAAAACTCTTAAAATGCCATGTATTTTCAACCACTTGAACCCCAGCATCGCGTATTGCCTGGGGTGGAACATTTGCCAAAAATAGCAGATCTACAAGCTCAGAACGTGTCGCGTTGCGACGCGTTGTGAGCTTGTAGATCGGCTATTTTTGGCAAAGGGATTTAGAGAGTGAAAAAAAGACTGTATCAAGTACGTTCTTTACAGGTGCCGTGTATGAGGGAGGACAATATCACGATAAACTAAAATCTCTGCGATAGGATTATTGTGAACGTTTTTTTATCACGATAAACGATAATAACGATTATTTTCCCATCCCTAATAAAGACTTTAGGGCAACAATTCTTGTTTTTGGCCATTTGTAGCTCTTAACCCTTTGAGCCTGAGTTATACTTTCCGTAGTTGCGTGCTGGTGTCGCACATAGATATAGAAACCTAGATACCTCATTGGCCTCTGCAGTTCATTAGAGCGACCTGTATCTCGGCCACCATTTTGGAAAAGGCAAGCTTCCTGACTGCTGGCCAATCACAGCGCGTCTTTTCCGGGACTTGTCAGAATCTAGTTGTATAAAAATATCCCGCTATATTTTTATACAACTAGATTCTCCCAAGTCCCGGAAAAGAGGCGCTTTGATTGGCCAATAGTCAGGAAGCTTGCCTTCTCCAAAATGGCGGCCGAGATACAGACGCCTCAGAGCCGGAGGAGGCGTCTACCTTTATGTCTATGGTGTCACATAGCGAAATAAGCTTGCGATGTGTCACAGCGACGCATGACGCATCGTGAGGTTCTAGATCTGTGCTATTTTCGTCGCGTGACAACAGCCTGCAAATTGTAAATTGGCATAATTTACAGCCCTAACCCATAAACCTAACCTCTAAATGCCTAATCCTAACCCCTAACAGAGTCACACCAGACTGGCTGGCTTTTCTCTGTTGATTGGGCGGTGGGTGACGATGGCAGTGGCGGATTTGTTTATTACGGCGAGATGTCTTTTTGTTTTTCTCCATAACTAATGATCGTATAGTGCAGTGCACAGCCGTCTGGCTGCCATGGTAACGTGTCTCGTTAGGATAAACGGTGAGATCATCCCTGGGTGGGGCCGATCGCCCCCCCCACCCCCCATCTCATGTTACATTATCACACCTGTCATCATGTTTGTGACGCGCCACGTCCCCTGCTCGATTTATTCTACAGATCTGAAATTGACGTTGAAAAACTCTTGCCGTCATTATCTGAAGACGTTCGGGTTGAGTCCACCTGTCCTTCCGTTTTTTATTTTTGAAATGTTATCTGACTTTCAGTCTTGTTTACTGTAGATGTACGTACGTGTGTGTGTGTGTGTGTGTGTGTGTGTATGACATGCTGTGTGTATATGTCAGTGTGTGTGTGTGCGTGCGTGCACATGCGTCTATGTATGTGCATGGATGTGCATGCACTGCACACGCAATCGCGTCTACCTAGTGGACGTGTGTGTGCGTGTGCTTGCATGTTTGAGGACGGAGGCAAAGACAGAGCTGAGATGAGAGAGTGAGACAGACAGAGAGAAATGGAGAGCCAGACAGCCAGACAGACAGACAGACAGACAGACATTGATAAGATGAGAGAGGGAGGGAGACAGAGAGGGAGAGGGAGATACAGAGAGAGAAAGATTGGGGGGGATACAAAGAGAGAGAGAGAGAGAGAGAGAGAGAGAGAGAGTGTGGGGTGTGTGTGTGTGTGTGTTTGTGCGTGTGTGTGTGTGTGTCTTGATAGAAGTGAAAGGGGCCAGAGAGCGGTGGCGGCATTGATTTAATTTGCGGAGGTTTGCGCGGCGGTGAGGCATCCCTTTTAACGATCACTAAATTGTTTTCTGACAGAACCCCACCAAGCAATTCTGCCCAACCCCCCCCCCCTCCCCACGCCACGCCACACGCCCCCCTCCCCCCCCCCCCCCCAGACATTTGATTTACATATGATCTTTAAACACCGCCGAGGCCAGCGCTCGCTATTTGGTTATCATTCAAATCACTCTCCTCCCGTGTCACACTCCGGGATAGGTCACTCTCCTCGCGCCCGGGCTCCCGAGACGAGACAGGAGGAGAGAGAGGGGGGGGGGGGCGAGAGGCAGGGAGGGAGGGAGGGAGAGAGGGAGGGAGGGGGAAAAAGAGGAATGTATAACTAATGAAATAAATTGATTAAGGGGTGAAATCAATTGGTTTACTGCCCGCAATGAAGATCTAGTGCTTAATTTAGCATGGGCCCCTGCAAGCCTGAGCATTAGCAGCCAAAGAAGAGGGGTCTGAAAATGTAATTGGTGCTAAATGAAATACACAGTAAAATCCTCGGTGTTAATTTATCCATGTGTACAAATGTAAGCAAATGGACCAAGTGGATTGGGTTAACGTTTGTGCACTCTCTGAGAGTTAAATTAACACTGAGGATTTAACTGCGTATATAGTGCTCTGTAATGGGACCAGGGAGGGACAGACAGACACTGGGGCTCAATCTTTTACCCCCCCTGAGCTACCTCCAGTCAGCACCCTCTCTGAAGACACTTCAGGCACACCTCAGCTTTGATTTTCCTAAATGTATTTAATAAGCCTAGTTTATTGGAAAGGGGGAGCGAGAAAGAGCGAGAGAGGATAATTTGCATGTCTTTGAAGAATAAAAGCGCAGCACCTTTTTAACCCCAAGAAGTACAGTAAGAACCCCACTGATTGCAGCGTATTGATGGATGGTAAAATGGTCGCAGTAATGAATTCTCTGTGAAAATACCTCGACCGAGATGACTGAAAATGTAATTCAAATTTTCTCTGACTAACACTGTGTGCCATTGTAGTGTACATGCCTTTCTACATGGCATACCGTGAAAGAGTATTCACGCACACGCACACACGCGTACGCAAACACGCACACACCAGGGTTGTGGTAATGGAGGGCAGCATGTGACGAGTTCTTCCTATTGTGTAGCCTCATAAAAGGGTCCATTTATGATCTCTTTTCGACTGGCGCTCGCGCGAGGAAGCTGAGGAAAGGTTAAGTTAAGTTTAGACCAATTAGAGGGCCTGCCGAAGATGATGGGGTGTTCCTGCACACTGGCAACAATTAACCCATTAAGACCGGCGAACGCATCTGTCATTTTAGATTTTAACCACTTTAACCATTATTTTATACTTTGGGCTATTCAAAAATAGCACATATACAAGCTCATAGCGCGGCACCGAGTGCCGCACTATGAGCTTGTAGATCTGCTATTTTTGAAAAATCTTTGATATACAAATCAAATCTTTGCTTGTTAGGGTCCTTGGAACAAGATATTTTGAGATGGGGGTCCACAGCCAAATACATATCATTTTGGGGGTCCTTGACATGAAAACATTTTGAGAACCACTGATATTACAGCAACATAAGTGTTTCAGAAAACTGTTACGATTTAGAAGACATTTGTAGAATCCCCAGAAGCAAAGATTTTAGTTACAAATGTTTGCTTTAAAAACTATATATATATTCAAAGATTTGCACATATTTTCACGATTTTTCAGCAGATAGCAGATCTACAAGCTCATAGCTCATGAGATTGTATATCTGCTATTTTTGAATAGCTAAAAAAAATTACACTTCTTTTCCGGTCTAAATGGTTTAAGGCTGATCTTTGGGATGAGAGACAGTGCCAGGCACAGAGCCCCCCCCCCTCCCCCCATCAGCGACAAAATGACATTATCTGTCTGCTTGTTCTTACACCCCGGCTAATGTAAAGTGAGGTTCTGACATTAAAGACGAGTCGTTTTAAATGTGCTGCTGTGCGTCGCAAAGACCCGTTTCACCAAGATTTCCTCTGGTCTATTCTAAATGTTAACTCTACTTTATTGTATACAGTACGTGTCGTGTACTATGTAGAAATGGCAAATGCCTTCTAAGTGATGATCACAAGAATAAGGATGTATGGGAACGCATTAGCAAAGCTGCTACAAAATCCTCCGTTCATTTGTTTCCGAGAGTGTTTATACACATTATGAGGTTGTACGAATTGACTCAAATGGACCCTCTTCCTGGTTTAAGAGTCCAACTTGTGTCTGAAAATCAATCTCAAGTTAAATTGACACTTAAATGATCTAAAGTTCATGTCAAATACTCTGGAGAAGTTGTCCCCTAAACACCAACTGCCTGTGTAAAAAAAAGGATATGATGAACTCTCGTATTGGTTCAGGAGGGTCTGAATCAACTGTCCGTGTTAACTTTAATCTAAAAGTGGCAAATTTAGCGACGGACAGATAGTGCTCTGCGTGTCAATAAAATTCATAGGAGGTGAAGAAATGGGCATTGATTTTTTTCTCCCTGCGTCCTTTCTCTCTGCAGCCTTCTGTGTCTTTTATGAATGTGTTGCACCTCCCCGTCCCCCCGTTCCCCCCGTTCCTACACTGCTTTTTACAAGACACCTTTTAGTGAGTCACCGTAAAAGCAATGAGGAGACACTTAAGTGCACAACAGGGACGACAGGCCTCTGTAAAGATCATCAAATACTTCCCTGAGAGAGAGAGAGAGACGGGGAGAGAGAGAGAGAGACAGACAGACAGACAGGGAGGGAGGGGGGGAGAGAGAGAGAGGGAGGGGGATAGAGACAGACAGACGGAGAGTGACTGAGATTGTTGCATCCTGTGTGTGTGTGTGTGTGTGTGTGTGTGTGTGTGTGTGTGTGTGTGTGTGTGTGTGTGTGTGTGCGTGCCTGTGTGTGTGTGCGCACATATGTGTATTACTATGCTTGTGAGGACCGTTAGACAATCCTAACAAGTCATTGTTAAGACGAATCATAAGGCGTTATTTGGATTGTTAGATAGGAATATAAAAAAAAAAAGATAAATAACAAGGAACTAAGATAGGAAGGACTCAGCATGTTGACTCACTGGGCATCACCAGATAATAACACCTGGATGTTTTCTAAAGACAGACACACATGCCACCCGGTTAAAATTGCTGCTAGAGAGTCCTAGGTTTCCATCTTGCTTGTTTATGGACCGACTTGTAACTTGGGACTTGTTTACCTTCATTGGCAGTGCAGTCAGTGTTTTCTGGTTCAGCCGCTATACATAATGCCTGATTTATTCTCGGTTCCGTAACGTGTCACGCACTGGAGAAGAAAGAAAAAAAAATCTCAGATCTACAAGCTCACAAGGCGATGCGCTGTGGACGTGTTGTGAGTTTGTAGACCTAGCAGTCTTCAGTGTGAGACACTGGTGTGTCAACTAAGCATAATTCAGGCTTAAGATTTTCCATCCAGAGGGAGCCTGTCACTGAAAGCATTGCGATTATTATAAATCCACTGCTGTGGAATTAGGAGATGCAGGTACCAGTCGGGCAGGGACACCACAACTCCTTTCTCTATACCGGTCGGTTTAATAATGAAGTTAGTGCTGCTGAGGAATATTTCTGCCGTAGATAACATCCAGGTTGTTTTATTGCCCTTTTCACGTGAATAACCACTGAAACGGCGTCGCCCCAATCAGTCTCACGCTTAACTACAGGTATAGCAGCCAAGTCTGGACGACAAAAAGTGCTTTTCACAATCAGCCATTATTCACCGCACCCCATCTCTCTGTATTGTGTTCTTCTCGCTCTCTCTCTCTCTGTCACTCTGTCTCTCTCTCTCTCTCGCTGTCTGTTGTGGTCTTCAGTCTTCAGTCCAGAGTAATTTTTTTCCCAAGATAAGTAAAATCGATATTGACAGTGTAATTGAGAATGGAAGCTATGTGTGCTGCTGCACAGGGGCGCCTTGTTCACTCTCAGGTATAGCCTCTATATAGCATGAAGTAATACAGATACATTAATGAATGGTGTATATTATTATCTGCCATCCGAAGGGATTTGTTTCAGCTCAGCGTCGTAAGTAAGTGTCTTTACGTATGTATTTATGAAAATAATATAACAGGAGCAGTGTCACGCCGGAGATAAATGGTTTCACGGTATCCAGAGAGCGAGAGAAACACAGAGAGAGAGAGGGAGAGAGACGCTATTGAGAGAGGGGGCTCACAGAGTAGGAGAGTTATCAAAGTGGCTCTATGCATGCGAATGAGTCTATTGATCGCGGGGCCGATCGATGCTGTATTTATAACACAGGGGAAGGCTGAATCAATGCATACTTAATGTGTAAAGAGGCGGGGATGCTGGGGCTAGGGGTGCAGGGTGAGGGCAGGGGGTGTGTGTGTGTGTGGGGGGGGGGTGGAGGAGGGGGTACAGGGACAGAGAGGTGGAGGCTTGTTAAATAACCAACGTTTACATTTTGTGTTTACTCAGCACTAGTGTGGGCCCGTTGCAACGCCGCCATAGGAATGCTTTACTGCTGAGGGTCACACGTCCCTCACACCAGGCCTATACGCTATTCTGATGAGCTGTCAGTCAAACGGCTGTTGTTGCTATGAACCAGATACTGCGTTCGATACTAGTTCGTAGATGCAGTATTAAAAAGGATGATGCTTCACCAAACAGAAATAAAACTGTAGTTAACGAGTTAACCACTTTCAACCTCTAGTTTGGCCACAAATTCTTCTGAAAATGTATGTGGTATTTTTAACATTTATTATGTGTATAAGTGGTTAACACCTGCCATTGACGCAGATCTACATCAATTAAAGAAAAATCTTGTTTTTAGTGATTACGCTAGAGGGCGCCCTTCGCCAACCTATGAATGATCCCTTGACTGCGAGAGAAGGATAGAAGCGGAAATGACATCACCCCCCCCCCCCCCAAAAAAAAAAACTCTGAGATTTAGATGTGTTTTAGAAAAACACATCTAGCTCGGAGTTCTTATCCCAGACTGCGTTTTTAATGAAAATTTGCCATATTCAACTGCCGATAATAACAGAACGGACGATCGCGGTTACATTGTTTTTGTTCCGGTGGATAGAAGAGACCCTCCCCTCCAGACAGCTTTTGTTTACATCCGTGTCCACATCGTGGCTTCCGTGGGTCTCTGTGGATCGTCAAAATAAGTTAAAAGCGCTGGCAGTGGCGGATTAATACCTGGCAGTGAATGTGTTAAGAGCAGTGGTTCCCAAGGTGGGGACCCCCAGGGGTTAATATTGCATCACAATCATTTTAACCACTTTATCCATGTATATGTTTGCTTCATGCGGAGCTTGTGCATCTGCTATTTTTGAAACCTTTGGAAAAATATCCAAAAAATTACATACATCTTTTAATCTTCTCTTCTTGGGGGTCCCTGTAGCACGAAACCTTTTCAGATGGGGGTCTGCGGCCAAATACATATCAATATCCTTGGAAGTTTGAGAACCACTGGTTAAGAGAACACAACCATCAGGTTTAATTTATAAAGCTCCCAAGCAGGCCTGAGCTTAGCTCCTGGTTTTCCTCCACTGAATTGCAACACATGCACACACACACACACACACACACACACACACACACACACACACACACACACACTCACACTCACACTCACACACACACACACAGAGGAATAGTAGATGAGATGTCCTGATGAAGGCCTGCAGACTCTCCCCCTTCCTCACACATAGCAACCGTACAAAACAATTAGCATTTTAATTGTTTTTTTGCTTTAATTTCATTTGTTCCTCTTTGTTTTTCTTCCTCCTTCCTCCTGCATGGGAGTATGCCTGTGAGGGCACGACGCAACTAACAACAACATCCTCTGGTCTGAAGAACTACTTCCTTTTAACCCATTCATTCCAGGGACGCATCTGTGTCATTTTAGATTTCTTTGGCTATTAAAAAAATAGCAGATATACAAGCTCACGGTGCCGTGCTATGCACTTGTAGATCTAAAAAAAAAAAAAAAATGTAATCTTGAAAATGTGTGAAAATCTTAAATACATATTTTTTAAAGCAAACATTTGTAAAGTATTTAGTTCCAGGGACCCCCAGAAGCAAAGATTTGAGTTACAAATGTTTGCTTTAAAATATATATTCAAAGATTTGCATACATTTTCACGATTTTTCCAAAAAATAGCAGATCTACAAGCTCATAGCGCGGCGCCGCGCTATGAGCTTGTAGATCTGCTATTTTTGAACAGCTCAAAGAAACTTAAAATGACAGAGATGCGTTCCCGGATTGAATGGGTTAAATGAATCTGTCGCTATTTATGTTTATGTTTTTTTTCCCTCTTCCTCTTATCAATTTAAATGAACTGAAAATGTGCTTTTAGCTTGAGGAAAGTGTTTTTTGCAGAAATCTAAATGAGAGAGCGTCCTGAATAAAGCACCTAATTTGTTCTCTCTCTCTCTCTCTCGCTCTCTCACACACACGCACGCACACGCATGCACAACATTTGCCTTATAACTGGAGAACTAGCCTTTGACCCTCCAAACTCATTTAGAAATGAACGTTTTACCAAATGTGTTTCGAAACAACCAATGGCGTGGTGTAACATGACTGCCCCGCGGTACAGAACGGCGATGAAAGACAGGAGTTCACTCCTCCTCCCCTCCGGCGCCCCCCCCCCCCACCTTAACGGACGGCCAGGAGTCCCCCCCACCCCCCCCCCCTACGGACGGCGTGTCTCACTCTGACGGATGGAGGGGAGCCCCAGCATCGTGTCATGTTGAGGTTCTTCCGTTCTCTTCTGAGAGCTCCCAGAGAACACATAACGTTTTACTGCTTTTCTCCTGGCTGGGAAATCTCTGTTAAGGATTCTCCTGTGGGCCCTCTGTGCATTTTGACTTTTACTGTACTCCACTACAGACAATCCTACTCCACACTAAAGGAGTTAACTCACTCACTGCTCCACTGTGTGCGTGCTGAAGGATGCTTAATTGCACACACACATGCGCGCGCACGCACACATGCACATTACTTGTGAGGACATGACATTTTTTAACCCAAAGCCTAGCCTCGTTCCCAGCCTTCTACTCATCTGCGAAGAGAAAAGCCTGCTCACGACCTAATGCAGAGACTGTCTATAGGGTGGTACTTCCATTGGACGTATTTCCCCCGGAAACGATATTTTGTTGACCAATCACAACACTTGTGTCATTCACAGAGAATGTAAACAGATTGCACATTGGGGAGGAGGAGGGGTGCGGGGCGGGGGGCGGGCGCACAGATTGGTGAACCAATAGGAGACGCCGGCTGTTTTCTCCGGAGATTTTGAATCCGCCCCTTTAGACCAGATATCAGATGCGCTGGGGCAGGCTACACAGCAACAAGAGGGGGGGGCAGGAAGTAGAGCAGGACAGCAGAATTACCGCAATAATTATCTTAAATAAATCGCCCTGTCATTCATTCATATTGATTCCCCGGCCTTAAAATATGGAACAAAGTGCGTCCCGTATCAGTTCATTACGGGACACGTCTTTTAGTTTCCAAATACGGGACGATTTTGTATTTTACGGGACGGGTGGTAACCAGTGTTGCCAGATTCTGTGAGAGAAAAAAGCAACCAGGTCTAGGAAAACCAGCCCAAAAGAAGCGACTACGGGCCACATAAGCACTTCATCATATACATCAGCTATTTGAAAAAAGCAGATCTACAAGCTCACAACGCGTCGCGATGCGACGCATTGTGAGCTTGTAGATCGGCTATTTTCAAATAAAATCTTGTGGGGAAATTATAATAAGCAGATATGGCAACCCTGGTGGTAACCCTAATGACATCATGACCAACAATGACTGTATGCAGGTGGACAGACAGTGTACTGTACTGTAGGTCTTCAGACAGACAGTGCAGCCATGGAACATTTCTTGCACTGTCTCAGTGCTCATTATGTACTGTCAGGAAAACCTTTCATAATCATAACATTCATGTTAGCAAAGCTACTGGCAAAAGCTTTGAGTCCTTGAAGAATGCCAGCCGCTGGTTAAACGTGGTCATTTTCCTTTGGGCAGCATACCATCACTTAAACCCTTCCTTGGTTGACCATTATTATTATGGGCCCTATAGTTAGTTGAGCGTGTTCCCATGGGCTACACTAAATATCTTTGCGGGAACTAGCTTTTCAAATGTATAACATGTATACAAATATTTTCAAATAGGAGATTACAAGGTCACAATGCATGGCATCGCGAGCTTGTAGATCAGCTATTTTCAAATGGTCGAAATGTACATACTGTAGGGTTGAAGTGGTTAATGTATGTTTTGTAATCTAAATCTACAGAACTAGTAATTAGAGTTTTCAAATAATTATAGTGGAGTAAAAGTACAATATTTGTCTCTGAGATGTAGTGGAGTATAAGTAAAAGTATTGACAATAAATAACAATAAAGTACCAGTACCTCAAACTTAAGTACAATACTTGAGTAAATGTAATTAGTTACTTTACACCACTGGCTATAATTGCTGAAATCCATTGCAGGGCTGCTGTATTCAAGCCGGCTGTAAACTTGATACCACTCCATGAATTTCCTCCTCTTCTGGAACTAGGGAATGAGACATCTGGCTCATATGACCCCTCCTTCTAAAAAGTTCAAGGAGTTTGTATTCCCATGAAATGGATCTCTTATTAGCAGATTGCAGTGGTGTGGTGTGCTAACGTTAGCAGCGTAGCTGAAGTCTCCTGCTGTTGTGTATATGACAGTGGTTCCCTAACGAGGGGTCGAAGGGCACACTGGTGTGCTGTCAGACAAGTGCAGGTGTGCCTTTGGGATTTTGTGATATTTTGTTTAAAAATTTTATCCCACAATTTTTGTAACCCATTTTTTCACCCAGTGCCAATTGCCTAAGCTGTAATCCTGGCCGCTACTCTCCCTCAGCCTAGGGAGAGCTCCGAACTGAGCTCATGCTTCCTTCAATGCATGAGGAGTGAGCTTCTTATCACCTGACAGGGGGGAGTTTCCATCAGGCGCCCCGGCTGACCAGGGGGAGGCAGTATAGACTAGGATTACTGCATGTTTTTGTGAGGGTACCTACCATAGGGGACACGGGGAGAACATGCAAACCTATATCACAGGGTGAAAATGGCAGAACTACAAGCTCACAATGTGTCGTGAAGCGACGCATTGTGAGCTTGTAGATCTGCTATTTTCGAAAGATTTTTATACATTTGGAAACTTGTGAAATGGGACATGTTGCACAATGGGTACTTCGTATTTTAAGTAGATTCTACTCTTGTACCTTTACCCAAGTCAATTTTGAATTCCGGACTTTTACCTGTAACAGTAGTGTATTTCTACATTGCAGTATTGATACTTTTACTTAAGTAAAAAAATGTGTGTACTTTTCCCACCACTGCTGTGTGCACACTACCACACCCCACCGCAAACCACGCTCTCACACACACACACACACACACACACACACACACACACACACACACACACACACACACACACACACACACACACACACACACACACACACACACACACACTTTATTTACAATCATCAGAGGGGCTTATGCACAGTTTCCTAATACCGCTTTGTCGGAAATGTCATCTCTATTATCACAAGAGCAGAGCCATGCCACCACAGTGTTAAAGGCTGCTCTGCTTCCTGCATTGACCATGACCTAAGGCATCAAAGTCATTAGACTAGCCCTGCTTCCTGGTTAATTAAAGGTTAAGTCAATACAATGGACAGAATGAGAGGAGAGCCCAGATAACAACATCCCAGAGGAAAGGTTGTCGGAAGATATACCAAAGTGCATGTTTTTTCAGTACGTTTACACACTACCTGCTTATCATAAAACTTTTTTTGCCGTGATCACCGGCCCTCTGTGAACAAATTCACTGGAATGTATTTGAGCCTGATGACCTGAAGCTGTAGAGCAGAGAGATGAAGCAGGGACCCCCACTACATTTTGTATAAAATTGTGTTGCAATTAGATTAAACTTTTTCAAAGATATCATAGACTTGTTTGACAGCACTATCATCACCAGTGTTTAGTTTGGATTCATGCTAATGTATATTTTCAGACATTAAACCACTTAAATCGTCAATACTTAGTAAACTTGACCTTTCACTCTGTACTTAGTCTGCTTTTTCCCCCCTCCACACCAAGCCTCTTTATTTTTGGCCCATATATCCTATCAGACAAAGCTTTGGTGGCCCCCCCTGTAGTAACTCTGAGGACCCCCTGTTGAAGAACCCCCCTGTCGAGGCTGGTTGGCTGGCTTAACTTAAACTTGTCATCCAGGCTCTTTTTTTGGTGGAGGTGAGCTGTTTCTGGGCCTCCAGCAGGCTGCATGGACAGGGAACCATTTCCCAGAGATTTATGGCGGAGCAGCATGAGGTGTTGGACCCCATCGATAACCCCCTAGAGACTGAGGAAGGGGAGGGAGGGGTAAGGTTAAAGGCCATCCACTTTCAACTCAAGCTTAAAGGAGTAGTTCACCCAAAAATGACTTATTTTCTATCAATTACACACCCCATGAAGGCCTTGAAATCATGGATTTTTTTTTGTCGCATACTGGAAATACACACGGCCATCAAATTATTGGCTTAGGAATGCGACAAAAACTAAAAAATCTCCATGAATTCAAGGCTTCAGGGGGGGGTGTAATTGATAGAAGTAATATTTTGGGTGAACTACTCTTAACTTGTGGTTCTTCTAACATGGCATCTTCTGCCTCTGAGCAGATAGAGTTGGATATGCCTTTAAAAAAAGTCTCTGTGTGTTCAACAATAGCCTATCTACAAGCTCACACGTTGTGAGCTTGCCGATCGGCTATATTCGATATTTTTTGAATGGGGCTCAATGTGGTTAAATGAAATGAAAGTTCAGTTCTGTGTGTTATTTTGTATCAATCAAAATGATATGTTCTCCAATACAAACTGCAATAAAATCTAAGTTTTTCACTTCGTGCCGCACTGCGAGCTTGTACATCTGCTATTTTTTTTAGCATTTTTTAAAAATCTTGAAAGTGTATTTTTTTTGCTTCTCAAATCTTCTCTTCTGTGGATCCCTGGCACAAAACATTTTCAGATGGGGGCCTGCGGCCAAATAAATATCAATTTGGGGGTCCTTGGCATGAAAAGGTTTCAGAACTACTGCCTTACGGAAGTAGAAGGAAAATTATTGCTAAATGAATACAGCCCCTATGAAGAGGACCTGTAGTAGTAGTAGTAGTAAGAGCCCAGCACAGTGCTTCAGGTGTAGTGCCTAACCTACCCCCCCCACACACACATACACACACACACACACACACACACACACACACACACCACCTCGGATGATTCTACAGTTTTCCAGTTCTGCCCGTGTGCTTTTTATAGTTCTCCCCCTCATTTGAAACTCTCCTCTTCAAAAAGCAAACATTTCTCTCCCTCTCTCTCTCTCCTCATGCGTACACCGTCCCGGTTCCCTGGGTCTCCTCTCCTGCCTGCAAAAATGTTTTGGCCGAGTCCCAACGCCTTGCATCTGCTTTCCCCTTGTCCTGAGGCTGAAGAAGGCCGGTCCAACAGCCAGACAGACGGTCCAACAACGTCCCTCCTCTGGATGGAATGTTCTCTTTCTTTCACGGGAAAATGGATTCCTATAAACCCCTCCGTTTTTGGTACTCAGGTGGCGAACAGGCCCTGAAACTCTAGCAAGCTGTTCGTAATGATGACAGGACCTCTTGCACCGACCTATACAGTATATACCGCAGAAAGCTCACTTCTCACGCTTTTTCAGCTACAGTGTACGGGATACTGGCAGCTTAAGGAAGAGAATTAGAGCAAATGCTGCAATGAAAACAGCATACAGCCTGGAGTGATGACAAAATATAACTCGATACAATGTGTTGTTATCATGATATAGTGCAGGCATTTAAATGTTTTCTGTCATGTCAGACACTAGCTACAGTAAGCTCAATATTTATTTACATCAGCTTGCCAGGTATTGATATGTAGACCGGCGTGTCATTATCTCCGTGCACAGGCGGGAGATATTGCGATCGCTCGTGTGTGTGTGTGTGTCTGCAGCTAATCTCGCAGCTAAACTGTTTGGCCAATTAGCGTCATATTTCTTGCGTATGTTAACAGAAGGCCAAGGACCTCGATTTTTCAAATCGGTCAAAGACGTCTTGTTGTTTTTTGTAAATGAATACACTCAGAGTATCTGTCCCTCCAGGCTATGGGATGCATGTTCCGCGGGGCTATGGACTGGAAGTCGCCAATTGAGCCAGTTGGACTTGACTGGGAAGAAGAGAAGCTCTGTCTTGTCTGGGTTCAGCTTGAGATTTAGTGTACAGGGAGAAAAGGAGGGGGCCAAGTACAGATCCCTGGGGGAAATCCCTGCTGGGTTACTGCTTAGCATGGCAGATTTCCATATTGTGCCTGGGCTGTGGTTGAATTCGATCAGTTTGCCACATTAGGGACATCAAGGCATTGGCTTCCCTGATAGGGATGGGATCTGAAATCGGAGGAACCGGATCCAATATTGAGGAACCAGAATCGGTTCCATCACATTTGGAACCGTTTCTTGAGCGTTTTTTTATCACACTGTCAGAGCTGGTATGTGGACTTAACGTCTGCTATACAATTACAATACCAGTGGTTCTCAAACCTTTTAATTCCAAGGACCATCATAACTCTGAGAGTGTACAAATGTACACTCTCAGAGTTACAGACCTTTTAAAGGTCCATTTGGAACCCCCCTATAGGAATCGTTAAAGGGAACCGTTAAGGAATAGGACCGTTAAGAGGAAATCGTTGAGGAACCGGAATCGTTAAAATCCTAAAGGATCCCAACTATTCCCTGATTGGCCAACTCAACCAATTGGCTTCATGGATTGTCCAAGCTTCGTGTGATATCTGTGTCACTCTAACCAATATATGTGATAGCATGGCGTAACTCCACAATTTTTAGAGCAAGAGACTCGATGAAACCACCAGGCTAGTGCTGCTGCGTTTGGAAATGTTGCGCTGGACGGCGCATCTGAAAGGCAGCCCCGGGAGACACCTCCACGCTGCTGTGGCAGTGGGGAACAAGGTGTACTCGTTTGGAGGGTACTGTTCACGGGGGACTTCCGTCAGATCGTATCAGATCGATGTGCACGTCTTAAACACAGTGTCTTTGTGCTGGAGGCAGTTGCTCCCGTTGACAACTGAAAAAGAGAAACATCCCCTCGAGGCTCCCCCCATGCGTGACGGCCACATAGTCGCGCTGATAGAAGATATCGTCTACATCTGGGGCGGGATTAAGCACACGAGGGAGTACTGCGACGTGCTCTATGCTTTTGACGTCAACACTCATACGTGGTTCAAGCCCAGGGTTTCTGGGACCGTTCCAAAGGCGAGGTTTGGCCACTCGGCCTGTGTCTTCATGAAAGTCGTGTATATCTTTGGAGGAGGTTTCAACCACCTGACTGAATGCGCTAATGACATCCACAAGTTGGACACCGCCACGATGGTATGGTCTTTAATTGACACCGGAGGCACTCCAGCACCTTCTTCATTATATCACTCGGCCACCATAATCGGGACAAAGATGTTTGTATTCGGGGGACGCGGGCCCCAGTTTGACTACGACAACAACATCAGAGTGTTTGACACAGAGACCAACTGCTGGCTGAGCCTTCCTTCTGATCCACAGCTTCTTCCAGATGGACGTGGAGGTCATTCAGCCTTTGTTTACGATAGAGAGCTGTACATATATAGTGGTCACAGCATTTGTCTGGACTGGACCTTCAGTGACATGTGGAAATTCAATTCTGAGACCTTCACCTGGAAGAACCTTGAGCCCAAGGGGGAAGTTCCATGTTCATCGATGTCCAGGATGTGCTGTTGCATGGTGGGAGATCGTATCTTCTTCTTCGGAGGATACAGATACACAACCTTTCCGATGAATGTCGATGATCGTGAAGATGATGCAGAGGTATCTGATCTGTATATCGTAGACCTAAGTCCTAGTCTGAAGACGTTATGCAAGCTAGCAGTTATTCTGTACGGTCTGGAGCGGTCAGGACTTCCACACAACATCAGGTGGGAACTCAGAATAACAGAATAACACGAGTGTGCTCGCTGCAAGCGAGCACACTTAAAAGACACAACAGGTGACAATGGCAGAGAAAAGGTTCAGAGAAAAGGCTAAGGAACAGAAGAAAGGGACAGACAAGATTATTGCCTTGGGAAAGAATCACAGGAATGTGCTCAGTGAAACCTATCAGGAGCAAAACGGCATCATACAGGAGAATAGAACCAACTGAACTGCATCAGGGCAGGCATGGCTACAATGGAGAAGACCTCTGAGAAGAGAAACATCTAGACCCAGCTGATCTCCATCAGGAATTAATGTAGAAACATATTGATGCTTTGGGCATAGGAAAGGACACTTATGGAAGAGGACTTCAGGAAGCAGATGTTTGTAAAGGAAAATAACTGGAAGTGGGAGAAGAAAACGATTGCATTGGTGGAGGCCTTTGTGTTTTTTTTTAAGGTTAAAGATTTTTATTTAATCAAATAATAATGATTCTATAAATTCGCAAAATGTCTTTGCGTTTATGTCAGTGTGTTGAGAACCGTCCGACCGATCGACTTAAAACTCGAGGGATTGCGGTGCCCGGCATGAAGTCTGAAGTCGGAAGTCTGTTAGATCGGCGGTTGTCCAGAACGGTGATCCGACCGATAGTGGTAGATAGTGGCTCTGAGGAGGATACTGGAAGGTGTTGGAAACCATCAGTGCTGATCACCTTTATTGACAAAAAGCATCTGACATCACACGAGGTAAACTATGGACATTCTCCGGGCCTATGGTGTTCCTGAGAAGACGGTGCAGACAGCAAGCTATAGTCAGACTCTAGCCAAGTTTCAGACCCACGATGGAGGGACTAAAGAGTTTGAGATCCTCGCAGGTGTCCTACAGAGTGATACCCTGGCCCCCTTCCTGTTTATTGTGGTGATGGCCCATGCCCTGACACTCGCAATCAGAGGCAGGAGGAGACACATAGGGGAAACTACGTGATTACATGATCCCAATCCCATCACGATCAGACTGTTACTCTGGTAACTGTTACCTGTTATCTGTTTTTATTACCTGTGACAACAGGTACATCAGTTATTGCATAAATGCATGGAGCAAGCATTCCCAACTACTCCTGAGCGGCGGTGGCTCAGGAGGTAGAGCGGCAGCTTGGGAAATGGAAGCTTCCCAGTTTGAACCTGGGCTCCCCCAGAGTTGGTGTCTAAATGTCCTTGATCAAGACACTGAACCCCTACTGTAGCCGTCGGTGTGTGAATGTGTGTGTGAATGGGTGAATGTGAAGTACATTGAAAAGCGCTTTGGAGAAAAGTGCTATATAAATGCAGGGCCCTATTTTCACCGGTGCCTTACCCATTATCCCTAAACATCTTTGCTACTTTTTACTATTTTTAAAGACAGACAGACAGATAGACCACTCACTCACTCACTCACTCACTCACTCGTAGACAAAAACACCTTCTCATATACAGTGTGTATACAAATTATACTATACAAAGTAAAATATTACTTCTGTAACTCCACTTGAAGCGGAATATAGTGGATTGAATAGACTGCGTTAAAAATGAGCATGAAGGTACAGCTGAAATATGGATCTTGGTAAGTGCATACGTACTTGTCTCTGCACACTGAATCATTTAATCTCAGCCCTCAGAGTCGCACAGGAAAATCCTCTTTCAAGTACATTTTCCTCCGTGGTGATGAATTCTTGAACAGCTATAGGAAAGAAGAAAAAAAATAAGATAATTAATGATCTTGCTAACATTAAAAAACATTCAATTCCAGGAGAGGAGAAAACACGGAATCCACTTACAGCAGTGCTCGGCAGTATAACGCTGACGGCTGGCATGTTTTTCATTAGAGAACACTGAGTTTGACTCTGATTGTGTAACGGCCTTTAATCACGGAAATTTCATTTACATGTTATTGCCGTAACTGGAACAACGTAGCGGTCAATGTAGTCGAGTTAGAAACCCGCGTTGTCTCTCTTTTATCCTAGTCATTATTAAAAGAGGAACACTCATACGACCTATAATTCTAACGTTAACATGAGAGAAAGAAATGGAGACACATATTTTGATATGGAAATAATTATCTGTACAATATGTGTTAAAACAACAGGGGGCGGGGGGGGGGGGGGGGGGGGGGGGTGAGAGAGAAGATTGGAAGAGCTGTGCGGTGGCTGACAAACGGACGACTGATGTATGGCTTTGCAAATTTCATTATAGGGCCGAGACGGGGAGAGACCCGCGCGAAGGCCAAGGAACAGAACCAGTGTTTTTTAATTTGTCAGGTAATTCGTTCCGATGTGATTGAAGAAAGTGCCCGGTGTAATTGGGGAGAGTCAATCTAGGAGGGGAAGGGCTAAAGAGAGGGGTGAGGGGAAGGAGTGGGGGTGGGGGGGTGAGGGAGGAGAAGGCAGTGGTGTAAAGTATCGCATCGCAACGCTTGTAGATCTGCTATTTTCAAACATTTTAATACTTTTACTTTTGATACTTTAGGTATATTTTGATGGCAATACTTTTGTGCTTTTACTCAAGTAACATTTTGAACACAGGCCTTTTACTTGTAACAGAGTATTTTTATATTGTGGTATTGCTACTTTTACTTATAAGTAAAATATGTGAGTACTTCTTCCACCACTGGGAGAAGGTGGGGGTTAGAAAATGGAGAGAGGTGGATGAAATGGTAGAGGAGGAGAGGATGATACCATGCCAGATGGTGAACTGAGACTTGAGAGGAAAGATAGAATAATAAGTAGAGGTGGTTAATAGAATATCATTAAGCAAAGAAAAACACCTGCATATGAAATATATGAATACATTTGTACATACTTTTGGAAGAGAAAAGATTTCATTGTTTACGTGGTAGTAGAGTATATAATCAATAATGATGTTTGGAAAGCAGACTTTGATACACTAGTTGTGATTTCGTCGACTAAAACTATGGCTGATGACTAAGACTAAATATATTGACAATTTTGTCAATAAATAAAAACTAGACTAAAATGTTAGGGGGAGATCCAGTAGAACTAAAATACAAGTCATTTTATGTTTGGTTGCGCTCAGGTGTTGCGCTCTGAAAATAGCAGATCTACAAGCTCACAACGTGTCGCCGCCATCAAAGCACTGCAAAAATATTTTTTTGTCGACTAAATCAACTGTATATTTAGTCGACTAAAACAAGACAAAAACTAAAACATTTCAGATGACTGAAATATGACTAAAACGAAATCAGAATTTGCTGTCAAAATCAACATTGGTGCTGAGAGGCAATCAGAGTACATGCACAATCTTTCATGGATTTGCATGAACAAATGTGCGTGTGTGTGTGTGTGCGCGCGCGTGTGTGTGCGCTCAGCACATGTCCATGCGCTGCCTGTGTGGGTTGTGGTCTCTCTTCAGGCTTTGATATCGCTCAGTCTCTTGGACTACCACCTCCACAACAAAGCACACACACATCACGGTGGTCTGCCCGTGGCAGTTAGCGGCTCCGGGCCGGGTGTGGGCCGCTGCTGCCCGGGCCAAAAAGCTGCATCACAGCCTCAACAAAAAATGACGAGTCCCTGTGAACAATGGCTGTGGTCTTCCTGATGAGTCACTCGCTGGAATTTAACAAGCACTTTGGATCAGCGGGCCACATGCAGAGAAGAGAGGACTCTGTCGTTAAAGATATGAGGATTTCCGAGTGAATTGAGCTGTAACATCGGAAGGCATCTCTGCCGACGCTGTTCATTAATTCAATGTTTAGTGTGATGGTGTTGATGTACAATGATCTAAACCGGTTCACAAGGGTTTCATACGCAGGCCTGTCCGGCACCTGTTCAGACCCACATTCTCAGTGGAAGAGAAAAGGGCACAACAAGTTAAAAAACATCACTCAACAACATATGTATGGCTAAAGAAAATGTTAATTATTCCAGTGCTGTCAAAATCCTTTCAAGATTTTGAGTAGCCAATTATTTCTTTACCCCCTTTTTCTCCCCTATTTAGTCATTGACTCCTCCCCACACACAGTTCTGTGTTGTCACTGCTGTTCTATCCTACTGACCCACCTGCCAGTGAAGAGCCCCCACCGGGAGGACACAGAGTCTTCGTCCTACTCCTCCCGCCCAACACTCCCCTCTGACAAGTGCCGCCCCAACCCGTAGGAACATGTGCAATGACAAATATCACCCTCCCCGCCTGTCTTCCCTCCCCCGAACACGGCCAATTGTGTTCGCATAGCCGCCCGATAAAGCCGGATGCACCACGGTATTGAACCCACGACCTCCGTGGTGGTGGGCAGGGACTTGACCACTGCGCCACCCGAGCGCCTTACTTTGCGATATCTAACAGCTTTACTGTTCCAGTGAGAATGGAAAAGGTGACTCTTACAGGGCTATTTTATCGGCAACTGAGAGACAAATTCTCTGGTTATTATAACTAATAACACCACAGTTATTATTCTTGTCACCCATTTAGACAGAGTCTTTGTTTGTTGCTTATGTTAATCTAGTTTTAACCATTCACTGTTGACCACTTACTATTAGGCTTGCTGTCCTAGGGCTGCACGATTATGGCTAAAAGATTCATCCTCATTATTTTGTTTTATATTGATAACAATTATTATTGAATTAATTGATTATGAGGATTTTAGGCGGAACTTCATGTTTTAAAAATGGCATTGTTATCCTTAAGATACGGTAACCTGACAGACCGAAACGTTGTTTTATTCCCATTAAATCTTGCATTTGAAGACAGTTTAAAAATGTGTATTGTTGCCAATTGTTTTTATCTGTGCTATTTCCTTGCTCAAACGGTCTGTAATGGCCTCTTGTTATTGTATTGTAATTCTGTGGGGGCCTGATGGGTGAGGGAAATGGGTTGTACAATATTCTGGTTATATTAACCACTTGTGCAATGGTGAGGAGACATGGCTGAGGTACAACAACTGACCAAATAAGAAGTGCTCAGTTTCACAAAACATAAAATCACTTTGTTTCAATTACTTTCGATTAATTATTGTGCAGACTTAAACTGTCAGTTTTTCTTTGACTATAAATGTTCATAGAACCTCCTCCTACTGTATATTGCAAGACACCTACATAGCTCATTTGTATGTGTTGTACAACATACAAAGTATAAAGTCCATGAAGCTTACCTCCCGTTCCTTTGTCAGTATAGAGAAGGTCATCACTGTATATATTCTCATGACACTGAACCTATCTATACTGTATGTGATTCTACATTCCCCCGCTTTCTAGCGTTGCAACATGCTTGTGCATAATATTCATAAATACTGTGTAAGAATAGTTGTCAATGATTCAATTAAAGTTGTATTCCCTTGCTTGGGCACCTATAAAGTGCAGCTACTTAGCAACCAAAGTGGAGCTAGAAGCATGCACGCACACGTGCTTAAAGAGAGAGAGAGAGAGAGAGAGAGAGAGCGAGAGACAGACAGAGAGAGAGAGAGAGAGAGAGAGAGAGAGAGAGAGAGAGAGAGAGAGAGAGAGAGAACACTGGGGAGAAAGATAGAGATATACATGTTGGTTGACGTACTAACACTCTGGCTTGTATGCAAACAGGCAGTGTTCATATATCTTAGCAGTCTTAATAGGCTGCGTCTGTCATTTAAGTTTATGATGCAGCGGTGGCAGTGTGATATGTTACCATGGAAACGTCCCCGGCGACAGGCGTGTATGTGCATACGTGCGTTTTCCTTTCCTCTCACTTTTACTTTCAGCAATGAGGACCGCATTGTCAACTGAGAGAGAAAAAATAACTGAAGGATTCAGGAAGATCCTTAATGGTTATCAGGCCAATCAAAGTAAACGCATATCATCAGTGGTGGAAAAAAGTACTTGCATGTTATACTTAAGTAAAAGTATCATTACTGCAATGTAGAAATACATTTAGGACTTTTACGAGTAAAAGTCCGGAATCCAAAATTTACTTGAGAAGTATTAGTATCAAAATGTACTTAAAGTAACAAAAGTAGAAAGTACTCATTATGCATAATTTCCCTTTTCAAATGTACAAAATGTATAAAAATCTTTTGAAAATTGCAGATCTACAAGCTCACAATGCGTCGCGATAGCTTGTAGATCGGCTTTTTTAAAACGTTTTCAATTAATTGTAGTGGAGTAGAAGTAAAAGTACTGTAAACTGGAAATACTCCAGTGAAGTCAAAATACCTCACAATTGTTCTTAAGTACAGTACTTGAGTAAATGTACTTAGTTTAATTTACACCACTGGTTATCAGTTCAAATCAAACAAATCCCATAATATATGTTCCAAAAAAAACCAAATGAAACCATCAATCGATCAGGTCTGTAATGTCTAAAGCTGCATCGCTGTGTGGCGTGCAGGAGGGAGGTTCCAATCTATAGTGGATGAAGAAGAAGAAGGCCGTTTGTTGCGTTGTAGCTGTTGTTATTTAGCTGGAGCTCCCTTTCCTTCACCTCCGTCTCTCTTCTCCCCTCCTTCTCCACAGCTTATTGGCTGTGGCCACCCTGTAATGTGTGGTGCCTACACTGCCACAATTCCTCCTGGCTCCCGGCTGAGTATATATCGATCGCTTGCTGGTGTGTATTACGCTGAGGAGAGGGAGGTGTCAGGGAGAGAGAGAGAGGGAGAGAGAGATGGGTGGGGGGTGACAGAGAGAGAGAGAGGGTGAGAGGGTGAGGGAGAGATGGAGAGGTGGGGGTATAGGAGGAGGAGGTGGATGGAGGAAATATCCTGACAGCTCACTCATATGTGCGGAAATAACGATCATATATTTGCAGGAGGACCTTGAGAACTTAACCCATTAAAGACCTGAGGCCCGTTCTACTAAATCCATAACAACATATGTTGCTATTATGTCAGTGGTGCTCAAACTTTTTCATGTCAAGGACCCCCAAAATGATATGTATTCGGCCCGCAGACCCCCCTATCTCAAAATATTTTGTTCCAGGGACCCCCAGAAGCAAAGATTTGCTTTAAAAATATTCAAAGATTTGCACACATTTTCAAAAATAGCGGATCTACAAGCTCATAGCACGGTACTCAGTGCCGCGCTATGAGCTTGTATATCTGCTATTTTTGAATAGCCAAAGTATAAAGGCCACAGACTCACCCTATCTCAAAGTATTTTGTTCCAGGGACCCCCAGAAGCAAAGATTTGAGATAAAAAATGTTCACTTTAAAATAATGTATATTCAAGATTTGCGCACAATGTTCACGATTTTGCAAAAGTAGCAGATCTTACAAGCTCATAGCGCGAAGTTACGCGCTATGAGCTTGTATATCTGCTATTTTTGAATTGCCAAAGTATAAAATTATGCTTTTTAGCTCAAATTTGAAATGACACAGATGCTTTTCCCGGTTTTAATGGGTTAAAAATCTCTCTGTAAAAGCTTCACGCTGAGCCTCCATGACGAGCATCCCGGGCATTAAATCCTCCTGGAAAAAAACGGTACGTATGTTCCGCACAACGCAAGGCTGTATTTGAATACTAGCCCTATTTATCATTAAAAATTCTAATATTATTTACTGTTCTGTGGTCTTCGAGATTCGTTCCCACTATGAACTTGATCTAATACAGCGATTACAGACAACCTAAAGAAGGACACAAGCCCTCAGAAGCAGAATTATACATTCTCTAGTGATGAAAATAGCTTTCCTCGGTGAATAGTGTCTAGACCATTCATGGAGATGAGTTCCCCATGTATAATTCATTGATACAGTACCCCCACCCCCCCCCCCACACACACACACACACACACACACACACACACACACACACACACACACACACACACACACACACACACACACACACACACACACACACACACACACACTTTCCACTGGGCTATGATTACAACTGCCTATACGTAGGATAATCAGTGTGTCTGGGACTTCCCTCATTGTCATAAAGGGAAATGAGGCATAAGGCTTGTGTATAGCCTAGCTTGGCTTGGCTTAGCTCTGCACAGCCTGGTTTGACTGGGGTGGATGGGGTTAAAAAGGTTCAGCGCTGTGGGAGCGAGGCCAAAACACTCGCGTCATGTGATCGCCTCAGCAATCGATGACAACACTACGTACTCTATGTCAGTGGTTTTCAACCCTTTTCATATCGAGGTCCATTATTTATTCGGCAGTTGAGTCATGGACCACCATTTGAGACTCAGCCTCTCAGACCCAAAACTTTGAATATTTTGTTATGGTTGGATACGATTTTGTCCACAATTCTGTATTGATGTGGTGTCATAGGAGTTATTTTGATCAAACGTTGATCAAAATAACAATTCTTTAATTAAAGTAATGCAGATGTTTAACAATAATTCCCTTGAGAGCGTATAATGAAACGGGTCCATTTGGTTACATTTTACGCTCTCAAGAGTTCTATAAGGGTCGATCTATAAGGGTCCATTTGGTTTTGTTTTACACTCTCAAGAGTTAAAGATCTATAAGGGTCCATTTGGTTTTGTTTTACACTCTCAAGAGTTAAAGATCTATAAGGGTCCATTTGGTTTTGTTTTACACTCTCAAGAGTTAAAGATCTATAAGGGTCCATTTGGTTTTGTTTTACGCTCTCAAGAGTTAAAGATCTATAAGGGTCCATTTGGTTTTGTTTTACACTCTCAAGAGTTAAAGATCTATAAGGGTCCATTTGGTTACCAACTCCCCATCATTTGGTCTGGGGACCACTGGTGGTCCCCAGACACCTGGTTGAGAACCACTGCTCTATAACCATCAGACGTAGGCCATAGCGTTGCAGCCACCACCACAGACCCAAGGTGTTTTTGTTCTTTATCTGACTCTCTCAGTGGCATCTCTCTCATGGCCATTGGGTTTCCTCTTATAAAACTGGCATCGCTGTAGTCAGCTGGGGAAGAGATTGTGGCCATGAGTGTCTGTCCCCTATATGCAGCGCACACCGCCGCGGACAGCGGAGTGTGATTCATGGCGGCCCCGCTCTGCTCTTCATCACTCTAATAAATGTCCCAGGGGCCCCCCCGGTAACATTTTTGCCTGCTAGCGAGCTACTGATCAGAATGGTGCGGGACGTTTAAGCTTTCTGTCTGCGGCGGGCTGTTCTCTCCACCTCACCCACTCCCTCTCGTCTTTATACCTTCACTCACTCACTCACTCACTCACTCACTCACTCACTCACTCACTCACTCACTCACTCACTCCACCCTCCCCACCCTCTTGTCTCTATCTCTCTCTCCCATCTCTCTCCCCCTCCTCCTCCTTTGTTTCACTGTCTTTCTTCTGGGGTTGCCGTCTGTCTGGCCAGTCTGCATTAAACAGGATGGATTCTCTGGTGTGGTCTAAAGGATGGGTACATCAGAGGGCCAGCTGGCCTCACTCCTTCATCAGCGACACTGACCTTCTGCTTGTCACCGCTTAAGCGGCCGTCACATCCACTACGCGGGCCCATCGGCCACTGCCACGGGGAACGCGGCTAAAGAGCCCACCTTAATCCAATACAGCGTCTGAGAGCCAACGCGAAGAGCCGGAGCTTTTTCTGTAGAGGCGGATCCGTGCGTGTGGTAATGCCGTGCACGGCCCCCGTATGTGCTGGAACAAAACAGCCAGCTCTTAAGGCGGTTACACACCGGCGAATATACGCAAAATTCGGACTCGTTCCGAATAATTAAAAGACGTTTTTTTCGCTCCGCGAAACTGGTGTGGAAGCTTGCATTGACTTTATAAGGTTTTAAAACAAAACGTATTATTCGCATGAAAAAAATCGCCCCGGTGTGTAAGGACCTTTACTGTTCGGCTGGCCGGCCTGTTGCGAATAATCACAAAGTGTAATGACTGTTATGATGGAATCCTAACGCAGTCAAAATTGAATTGATTGAATAGTAACGCAGTTGAAACTATAAAATGTAATACCGGTAACCGAGAATTTATTATTAAGTGTAATAACTGTTATGATGGAATAACAACACGGTCGAAACATTTATAATTAAGTGTATTGACCGAACATTTATAGTTCATTCTAATAGCTGTTGTAATGGAATAGCAACGCAGTCCAAAAAATTATAATTAAGTATAATAACAGTTAAAATGTAATAACAACAATCCAGTAATAATTATAATAATTAAGTGATGGTGTAACAACAAACACACATATTGCACATTATTTCTGGCTGTAATGCCTCATTCGAGCCTGGTGTAATGCCTCATTCGAGCCTGGTGTTTTTACCTTTTTTGTTTAATGGACTCTCAACTACCCATTTCATCATTTCTTAGTAATAATCAATAATTCAATAGTTATGAACCCAATTCACGTCGAAGCCTTGACGCTGAGCCAGCATGTTCGAAAACCCATTCACTCACACACGACACGTACGATATAACACATTCACCGAACTTTAACCTTGTGCCAAAAAAAAGAAAAAAGAAGAACCAGAAGAAAGAGGAAGGGAGGAAAAAAAAAGATACTGGCTCTTTAACGATTCCTTCACTTACAGTGTCGGGGCGACCCTGCCGCCCCAACACTTACTGGCCTAAAGATGCAGTGACACAAAAAGCTCACAGATAATTAAATATTGATTTTTGTTTTCTAATCCTATATAAAAATTGTCCTGAGACTCCCACTGGTAGTTTTCAACCCACAGTAAAAGACAGGGGGAAAAAAAAAAAGTCTGGATTGGCGGTTAACCTCTATTTCATGTTGGGGGTGGTGGGTGGGGGTGTGAATGGGAGAGAGAGAGAGAGGGAGAGGGTGATGGGATGGGGGGGGAGTTGACGGCGATATGTTCTTGGCTCCAGCCTTGAACCTGGTCCTCACCATTACTCTCCGGCTTGCTGATGACACTGATCCTCTCTCTAATCTTTCTCCTGGAGCAGACCGCGGCCGACTGCCTCCACCACGCCGCAGCATGCCGCGTCCCACGTGCTGCGCCGCATGCCCAATTGATATTCTCCTCCATCGGCTCTCCCCCCATGTTGAATTTACCACCCCCCCCCCCTACTCCTCCTCCTCCACTATTCACCCCCCCTGTCTTTTTTTCACTAGCCCTACCCTGGTACCTCGCTCCATCTCTCGCCCAGCGCTCATCACTCCCTCCCTGCACTTGCAACTTTTTAGGGGCAGCATGGAGCTCTCTCTCTCTCTTCCTGTCTCTCTCTCCATTTACTCTCTCTCTCTCTCTCTCGCTTTCTCTCTAGCTCTCTCTCTCTGATTTTTTACTCTTTCTCTTTCATGCACTCTTGCGCGCACACACACACACACACACACACACACACACACACACACACACACACACACACACACACACACACACACACACACACACACACACACACACACACACACACACACACACACACACACACACACACAGTGGTGGAAAGTAACTAAGTACATTTACTCAAGTACTGTACTTAAGTAAAAAAATATATATATTTTTTACTATACTGGAGTATTTCCAGATTTCAGTACCTTTACTTCTACTCCACTACATCTCAGAGGGAAATATTATACTTTTACGCCACTACAATTATTTGAACATTTTTGTTACTAGTTACTTTGCAGATATAAATTATTATATTATAAAAGTCATACATTAACCACTTAAGCCCTATTTTATACAAAGGCTATTTGAAAATCGCCGATCTACAAGCGATGCGACGCGTTGTGAGCTTGTAGATCGGCTATTTTCAAACATTTTAGTTCTTTTGCTTTTGGTACTTTAAATATATTTTCATGCCAATACTTTTGTACTTTTACTCAAGTAACATTTTGAACGCAGGCCTTTTGCTTGTAACAGAGTATTTTTATATTGTGGTATTGCTACTTTTACTTACGTAAAAAATGTAGTACCTTTTCCACCACTGCACACGCGCGCGCACACACACACACACACACACACACACACACATACACACACACACACACACACACACACACACACACACACACACACACACACACACACACACACACACACACACACACACACACACACACACACACACACACACACAGTGGTGGAAAGTAACTAAGTACATTTACTCAAGTACTGTACTTAAGTAAAAAAATATATATATTTTTTACTATACTGGAGTATTTCCAGATTTCAGTACCTTTACTTCTACTCCACTACATCTCAGAGGGAAATATTATACTTTTACGCCACTACAATTATTTGAACATTTTTGTTACTAGTTACTTTGCAGATATAAATTATTATATTATAAAAGTCATACATTAACCACTTAAGCCCTATTTTATACAAAGGCTATTTGAAAATCGCCGATCTACAAGCGATGCGACGCGTTGTGAGCTTGTAGATCGGCTATTTTCAAACATTTTAGTTCTTTTGCTTTTGGTACTTTAAATATATTTTCATGCCAATACTTTTGTACTTTTACTCAAGTAACATTTTGAACGCAGGCCTTTTGCTTGTAACAGAGTATTTTTATATTGTGGTATTGCTACTTTTACTTACGTAAAAAATGTAGTACCTTTTCCACCACTGCACACGCGCGCGCACACACACACACACACACACACACACACACACACACACACACACACACACCCACACCCACACCCACATGCGTCCGTGCATGCATACACACACACACACACACACACACACACACACACACACACACACACACACAGTCAGCACAAGAACACTTAGGAAGTCTCATTCACAAATGAGTGCCTTTGGCTGCACAGTCAGTGGAATTAAAAAGTCATGCTATTGGTGATCAATAATGTAAATAAAATGGTAATGACCTTATTTCACTGTATGAGATGGAGACATGTGAAAGTGAATTACTGGCAATACTCAATCAAAATCCTACAAAGACGTAAAAGTGGAGTGCTTTTGCCAAATGAGAATATGTATATGTGTGTGTGTGTGTGGGGAGGGGGGGGGGGGGGTCATCTATACTGTAACTGTATGAGTGAATTATGGCAATGTGTCCTTAGCTGGCTTGAAAGGTCCATAGAGAATTCTGTTTATGTTGCATTTAAGTTGGTCCATAAGGAGACATGTAAACAGTTGCCTCAAAGCACAAACGGCACAGGAACACACACACACACACACACACACACACACACACACACACACACACACACACACACACACACACACACACACACACACACACACACACACACACACACACACACACACACACACACACCACCTCCCACCACACACATGGGTACATATGTACACACGCAGATAAACACCACACACACACACACACACACACACACACACACACACACACACACACACACACACACACACACACACACACACACACACACACACACACACTGTAGTATTTGCCCTGCAGGGGGCAGCAGCGACCAGGCCCAGTCCATAGCAGCCCCACAAAGCAGAAACATTAACTGTTTTTCTTCTTATCCCCTCCATCATGCACGCAAACAAACAAACAGTCCTCAGGGGGAGAGCGAAGGAGCGAAGGAGAGAGAGAGAGAGAGGGCCAATAAAGAGCCTTCTTATTACCCCCACTCACACCTTAACCATCAACCTGCCTCCACCTCTTCACCCTACGGAACATATAGCACAACCTTCCCGTCACCTCCCTCCTACATCCCCTCCCCATCCAGCCCCCCCCCCCCCCCCACCCGCCTAGGGTACGGCACGGAACGGTACGGTACGGTACACCATCCCTATGTGTTTAACGCTGTGCACTTTATTAAATAACACTCCTCCTGACTGTGGCCTTCGCTTAGCGATCCCCTCCCACGCGTCTCCCTCCCCTAGCTGCCTCACCCCCTCCCTCCCTCCTCCCTGCATGTAATTGAATAGATAACCCAGTTAAGACAAAAGGGGGGGGGTGGGATTCCATCCTGAGATTGCAGACGATGATCCCAGGTGGGGTCAGACAGAGAGAGAGAGAGGAGTGTAGTATATGTGAGGTTCAATGATAGATTATGTAATAATGAGGGAAGACATTGGAAGGGGTAAAACAATATGTATAAACCTGTAAACTTGCATGTAATAATGAGGAAGACATTGGAAGGGGGAACATTTTAATTCGAACAATTCTGAACATATTTTGAGTTTAAATTGGCATTTTTTTCAAATGTCAATTTGTATGTGGTTAGATAAATAGTTGAACAGTATTATTCAATTCCTCACTGTTTTTTTAATTTGCGAAACAGTTAATGTATATCATTCCTTAACAAAGTGTACCCATTGACGATCAATGTGACTGGCTATATGTCAGTGTGGCGAGGAGGCTGCGTATTTTGTTTCAGTTATGTCAATATTCAGCAACCGATCTAGTTGTATCACGTGATTGAAAATGCCTTACAGTCATGAGTTCTATATGAGGATGCACCTTAATTCAATATAATAAAAATATAAATGCATTTTTTTCAAAGGTGTTCAGAGAGTTGTCACGTGAAGACATATCATCCATATATTTATTTCCACCAGGAATATTATTTATCCAGCACTAGTGTTTATAACAAAATACTGTGCTCCTCCTCTGTGGTTCTCAACCTGTGGGTCACGACCCCCAGGGGGGTCCCCAGATGACAGTGAAGTGACAATTTAAGGATTTAAAAAAAAAGAAAGAAAGAAAAGAAAAAGACCATTACTGCATCAAAAGTAATCAACAAACTGTACTATAAAAGCTGGTCAAACATTGGCCAAATTGTCAAAAAATTTCACTACAAGCTTGATCTACAAGCTCACAACTCCTCGCAACACAAGACGTTGTGAGCTTGTTCATAGGCTATTTTCAAAATGTTGAGCTTGTAGATCTGCTATTTTCACAATATTTATCTGTAGAACCGAGTCAAACTAAATTGAATGCCTCAGCTCCTACAATTCCAGTAGTGTTCAAATATGATTATTTTTGTTCAAATATGATTATTTTGTTGGGGTCACGGCCTTAAAAAGGTTGAGAACCACTGCTCCTACCGTCTGGTGTTTAGATTCATATTCACGTGGCATTTCCCCATGAATTCAGTGCGTATCGCCTCATACCTCTGTATATCCACAGGCATGCTGCTCCTGTTAGAGCCCTGATGCCGTCGTAGAGGAGGGTAATTCTATTTGTTAAAGCCGTTACCTGCCACTGTTATCCATAGCAAAGGGTTGTTGTCATTACGGAGCTCCATTGTGCAATGCATTCCGGTGCCAACGAAACGCTGTATTTGAAACCACAGGAAATATGATAAAGCACTAGACGACACACACCCATAAAGCAGGAGATTATTCATTCAGGCCCAATCTGTGAGAGGCTGTTCACCTCTGGGAATAATGTGTGACATGAGACGAGTGGCCAGGGATGGCATGTTTTCACAGTGGAAGCGCTGTAGTTAACGCTGTTACCTACTAGACTAGACAATCACAAACACAGAGGAGGTACAGTTACAGTACAGTTAAGGAGGGCTGGGATAAAAAACCCTTGAGTCCATGATTGCAGTTTTTCTGGAACAGTTTAACCACTTTCAACCTGCTGCGTGGCGTCCCTATTTTGAGCAGTGGTGTAAAGTAACTAAGTACATGTACTCAAGTACTGTACTTAAGTAGCCTGGCTCCAGCCTCTGAATCGCTAGGCTCGCATTCAGGGTCTGGTGACGTTGTAGAAGGCGGGGTTTTCTCTGACCGGCGGCCCGGCCCGATCGGGATAATCCAGTATGAACCAATCGCTAAAGAGAGCCACATTGGCCACACCCCCATCTCAGAAAACGGCTGCACTGAGAGGACTTTCAGACTGAATAATGGAGGGAAACCAAATGAAATTTCAGGCTGAGTGTCAGGCCCAAGTCTTGCTGGGTTTAAAACCCCATAGAATAATGAATAGGTATAAGCACCCTTCTTCCCATAGATTCATCATAGAGTACCTTGTTGGTAGGACACTTGTTGCCGTGGCGATACCGACACATCGTTGGTCTGAACGGAGATGATGTGCGGGTTGGTGGTGATAGACTGACAAGTTGAATAAAATGAATGTGGGCTAATAAACTGCTTTTTTAGTTTATATGTGGCGATTTATTTTCATGATTCCTGAATCTACGAGCGTCTGTATTTTCTGTAATCATAGCCTACCTTAGTCTGAGATTTAAAAAAAAAAATCTTCTCTCGTAGATTCACAATTTGTGAATCTAGATTCACAATTTGTGAATATAGGCGCCATCTGTGCTTTTGACGGTTTATTTAAAATCATACCTTGGGGATTTCTAAATATCCTGGTATACCTTGATACCGCCCTAGCCTAATGCCTTGTATTAATGTCACCTGTTACCTACACTTTAAGCCATGACTTTTATGTCTGGTGTCTAGTTTAGTAACGGTCTGAATGTATACGTGCTACAATGTCCTATTGCACTGTGATCTGTATGTCCGTGTTGTGCTTTGACTGTCATCCTGTGTTAAGTGCAATTATTCCGTGTTGTTGTCATTTCACTCCAAGGCTCAGACCGCCAATGACGAGATTCTCGTCATGCAGTGTTTTCAGTGGTTTGCGATAGAGGGCGCTCTTCCGCAGCCTGTGAATGATTATGATGATGATGATGATGAAGCGTACACCCAGAAATCACGTGATCACAACAAAATGAAGCTGGTTTTGTTCAGTATTACAGGATTTATACAAATATTTTTTTCTCTGCTTTCTGTTGCTTTTTGGTGAAAACAAGCCACATTCAACGGCCCATAACTATAGAACGGATTATCCCGACGGCACGCTTTTTTCGCCCCGATTCTCCGAGACCCCCCTACGTCTTTTGAGGCGATCACCGGGTGGATCGCTGTGAAGAATAATTTTCTGTGATTTCTCAAAGGTTAGTAAAAGGTTCGAAATCGCTGACAAGGGCATCTATAGACTGCTATAGCTTTAACTGTTTGGCAATACTGCCTGAACTGTCTACTGAAGCTCTCTGTGTGTGTCTGCTTTCTCTTGATTGTGATTGAAAATCACAGCATGCCCAGCATGTCCCTGCAGCAAAGTCCAGGCATTGTGTTTTGAGAGATGCACTATAAAAACAGGCCTACCCTACACCACCCTCCTGTCTGAGAGAGAGAGGCCTCAGCAAAGGGAAGCGTATATACCTGCCTGACGGTCTCAACATGACCGCAAAGACCTTGAGCGTGTGCGCCCATTAGAGCAAGAGGCTGCCTGGGATCCAAAAATGAATTTGTACATGACGGCTCTGTCAAACATATATACGTACACCTCCATCTACAGTACACCCCCACCTCCCCCCTCTCCCCCACCTCCCCCGGCCCCCCCTAGACGGGCAGACAGGTGGACGACGGCACGCGCAGGGGGCAGAATGGTTGTAAGGGGGGTGGGGGGGGTGGGGGGCGATATTGATTCAGTGTCTACTGTACTGAGAGAGAGAGAGAGAGAGAGAGGGGGGGGAGGGAGGGAGGGAGGGAGAGGCCCAACGGCGCTTTTCTTACAAGGCTAACTCTCGCCCAATCTCATCACACACTCTCTCAGGGGATTTAAGCTGCCTTTTTTCTTTCTCTCTCTCTCTCTCTCTCTCTTTCTCTGTCTCTCTCTCTCACTATCTCTCTCTCTCTCACTTCTCCCTCTTTTCTTTTCCTCTCTCTCTCTCTCTCACCGTTGCATTGGTATCCCTCTTTCATTTTTATTCTGTAAAAGGCACAAAAAAAAATAGAGAGAGGGAGCCGAAAAAAAAAAAAAAACAAGGTCGGCAAAGGTTGTCCTCCCAGCAGTCAACAGAGGGGGGGGTGTGTGGGGGTGTGGGGGGGAGGGGGGCTAGAGATAGCTCTCCAGAAGACAGGCCTGAGAGCCGAGATATCCCACAATGCAGCTGATAAGAAAGTGGGCCATATAACCTTTGGTGGAGCGCGTGACGGGAATGTAGACGAACGCGGCCGTATGGACCGCGGTGTGTTGTGGAGAGGATGAGGAAGAGGAGGAGTATGGATGGGGGAGGGATAGGCTTGATGCTGCTGCTGCTGCTGCCAGTGGTGTAAAGTAACTAAGTACATTTACTCAAGTACTGTACTTAAGTACACTTTTGAGGAATTTTTACTTTACTGGAGTGTTTCCAATTTTCAATACTTTTACTTCTACTCCTCTACATCTCAGAGGCAAATATTGTACTTTTACTCCACTACAATTATTTGAGAACTTTAGTTGCTAGTTACTTTGTAGATTTTGATTATTATTACAAAACATGCATTACCCACTTCAGCTCCAATTTACTACAAGCTCACTATGCGTCGCCTTGCGACGCGTAGTGAGCTTGTAGATCTGCTATTTTCAAAGCATTTTTACACATTCGTAAACTTGTGAAATGGGACATTCTACAAAATGAGTACTTTTACCTTCAGTACTTAAGTATATTTCAATGCCAATACTTTTGTACTTTTACTCGAGTAAGATTTTGATTGAACACAGGCCTTTTACTCGTAACAGAGTATTTTTATATTGTGGTATTGCTACTTTTACTTAAGTAAAATATCTGAGTACTTCTTCTTCCACCACTGAGGATGAGGATGGGGGAGGAGAGTCTTGATGCTGCTGCACCTGAAAGATGAAGTCAAAGTCGGGGGGGGGGGGGGGATGAAGAAGGAAGGTGGTGATAAGAGAAGGAAGATGTTAGCTGCCAGAGAAAGAGAGGGAGGGAGGGAGGGAGGATGAAAGGGAGGAAAGAGAGATAAGGAGAGGAATTGAGGGGATAGAAGTTGGAAGGGGGGGTGGGGAGGGGGGGGGTGCAGTGAAAGTTCTTCTGTCTTCCTATAAAGCATAAGAACAGTTCAGTTTACCTGGCTTCACGGCACGCCAAAGGCAAACATTATAGGGTTAAACTGAATAGATGGTGGAAAATGAGCAGAGGTGAAATGGAGAAATGCTGTTTAATACTGCTGGGTTTTTGTGTTTGTTTTTTTGCTCATGTTTTCATCACCTCCATCAAACATGATTAGCAGTTTTTGACAAAAATTGTAATTGTCTCTGCTCACAATAGAAATACAGTATATTCTCAGGAAAAGTCTGCGATCAGTTATGACAATGAGCTGCTTTCGACATTAACCAGGCTTCACACCGCACCCGGTCTTAAAGGAGTAGTTCACCCAAAAAAGTACTTATTTTCTATCAATTACTCACCCCATGAAGCCTTGAATTCATGTTTTTTTTTTTTTTTTGTCTTTACCTGAGCCAATAATTTGATGACCGGCGGAATCGGTGGTAGGAGACACAAATGACCTGCATTTGAGTCTCCGCCGGTCATCAAATTATTGGCTTAGGAATGCGACAAAAACAAAAAAATCTCCATGAATTCAAGGCTTCATGGGGTGTGCAATTGATAGAAAATACTATTTTTTGGGGTGAACTATTCATTTAATTTAACTCTAAAATGGACTAAGGGTCTATATGGCTACATACACTGTTCTTACTGTGTATACTGTAATAGTGGAGGCTATACAGGAAGTCAATCTTTTGTTTGTGTCAAACGCTTATCTGTCCACACATTTATTCATTATCCCTAAAACTGTCCATGTTCGAGTCCCCTGATCGCCATTAAACCGTCCATTTTAAATGGATGCAAATTGCTCCTATTTACGCCCAGACAACAACACCACTGGAGAAGAGACCTCCATGCTAATGCTATACATTTTCACAGCTCCGCTTGCCTATGCCTGAGCTGGCTCCCGGCACATTGCTGACGCGTATTAGCACACAATTGCATCAACGTGGGAATAATTGACCCTGAACAATTATTACAATGAGTGCACTCATTTTTCTTCTTCCCTTCTCCTCCTCGGCCTCCCCAGCCGTAGCGGGAGAGAGAGAAGGGGCTCTCCTCTTCTCTAAATGGAGGGACTCGCTGCGCTTTGGCACATTTCTGCTGGAGAGACGCTTCACAAATGAAGTTCTCCTCTCCGTCTCCGGAGACTAGTCGGGGCGCCATTTGTTTTCATTATTTTGACAAGCCTTTTTAACCCATTCAATCCGGAAACTGTCATTTTAAGATTTCTTCGGCTATTTAAAAATAGCAGATACACAAGCTCTCTCTCTCTCTCTCTCTCACGCTATGAGCTTGTATGTCTGCTATTTTTGGGGGGCAAATCTTTGAATATATATATTTTTAAAGCGAGCATTTGTAACTAAAATCTTTGCTTCTGGGGGATTCTACAAATGTCTTCTAAATCCTAACAGTGTTTTTGGAGAAAAAAAACGTATGTTGCTATAATATCAGTGGTTCTCAAACTTTTTTCTTGTCAATTACCCCCAAAATGATATGTATTTGGCTGCGGACCCCTATCTCAAAATATTTAACATTTGAGTTAAAGATTTGCACACATTTTCACGATTTTTCACTCGGTGCCGCACTATTGTATATTGCTTGTATATCTGCTATTTTTGATTAGCCAAAGAAATCTAAAAATGACACAGATGCGTTCCCGGTCTCAATGAGTTAAGGAGCCCTCCTCTTCACCCTCCTCCATTCTCCGTTCCTCTAGCTGCCTCCTCCATGCATGCAGCCTAGTGTCTGTCCTCCTCTTCCTCGCCTCCTTCATGTGGAGCTAGCAGCTCATCCACCGGCGAGGAGGAGGAGGTGCAGTGGTGTGTTTCAGTCACAGCTCCCTGCCTCACAAGACAGGAGGAGAGCTGGCCGGGGCAGAGAGGCACTTCCTCACCTAGATAAATAGACACCCATATCTCTCTGTCTCTCTCTCTCTCTCTCCCCCTCGCTCTGTCTGTCTGTCTTCGTATCTGTCTCTCTATCTCGACCATTCTCTCTCTGTACATTTCTCCATCTCTCTCTCTCTCTCTCTCTCTCACACACACACACATTCCCTCTTTCTCTCATTTTCTTCTCTCTATTCCCCTTCTTCTTCTTCTTCTTCTGTGTTTGGTATCGAGGGGTTCTGATGCAGTTGAGACAGAGTCTGCGTATATATATACCTTCCAGGTTTGTCGTCAAGTCTTTCTGCCGTTTTTCTTTTTAGCATCAGAAGAGACTTGATTGATTGATTGAATACTTTATTAACAGTTTGCAAAGACAAGCACAGGGAAGTACAGTTCAATACAAGTTCTGTTAAGAGGATTAAGCACTATGGCATGTTTCCATTTGGGTCCTTTGTACTCAATTCATCGAAACAGACAGACAGACAGACTCTATACTATGCAAAAACATCATATAGACGGGTGGAAATGAAAAATAGAAAATATATGTACAGTAAACAGTTAAGGGGGGGGGGGCTAGGCCAGTTCTGAATTGCAGCCACCTGTAAGTGCTCTTTTAGAGCGGTTTTGAAGGAGAGTAAGGATTCACAGGACTCAGACAATATCAATATAAATAAAGTAGACTGAAGGAGTATCTAAACCCCTTAAATAACAATGTTATTACATTATGATTCTGGGCAAACAGTGGAGGGATACATTCATATCCCCTTATTGTTTTATTATCCTTCTCATTATTTTCCTTTCTTGGGGTATTTCTCCCTTCTGCTTGAGGTCATATTGTGACCAATATATGTCCACAACAGGCCATATTCTTCATTCTAAACCGTCAGCGTATAATTGTGCTGTAATCAGTTTTGAATTGTAACGTGGTTGGTGTGCCGTGCACACTGGAAGAGTGCAACACAGACCCCGATTTGGTAATTGAAACAATGAAATGCCCCACACTCTTTATTCCCCCCGACATGCTTGTGTTCTAGCCAGTGCTTTCTTGTCTGTCCCAAACGCAAAGTACTAGAGTATCTTAAACAGACTGATTTGTATATTCCTGAGACAAAAGGCCTCAAACATCAACACTCGCGCGGCGGATAAACAAGCGGTTCTTTCCTCTCGTCTGATTTCACCTTCATCGCATTATGCTTTCCTAGTTCAAAAAGCTGGTCCTGATTTGTCTTTGGTTTCAGCTTCACTACGAATACTAACAGAGCGATGCGTGAACTCTGTGAGACGAGAACGTTTCAAAGTTTGTGGGCGAGCTGGCCCTATGTTCACACATCTGGCTGATTGCTGTGCATGAGACGAGGGTCAAACTCTTAGTGTTTACGTTTTAGTATTTTTGTTTTAGCTTACTTAGTTCGACGGACGGCTAGGGGTTTGCCACATCACATAAGTGCATGTACTCAAGTACTGTACTGAAGTACAATTTTGAGGTAGTTTTACGTTACTTGAGTATTTACAATTTGTAATACTTTTACTTCTACACCACTATCATCTCAGAGGCAAATATTGAACTTTTTACTCCACACTATTATTTGAAAACTTTAGTTACTAGCAGTGTTGGGCAATATTACTTAGCAGAGTAATATGTTACTTATTACTTATTACTCCTTTGAAAAGTAATAATATTATATTACTTATTACTTGGAATCAAGAGTAATATATTACGTATTACTTTAAATAATAAAGCAGCAATCTCTTACCCTTTTAAACAAAATGCTTTCAAAAGGCATCCAACAAAACCTGACAGTCTGTAGTATATCTTATTAAAAATAAAATACAAAATAAAGCAGCTGTCTCTCTGACTTTTTAAACTTTCAACCAAATGCAACCAAATCCATATGTTTTCAAAAAGGAAGCCAGTCTGTAGATATCTTATACTAGCCCAGTAGCCTGTATTTATCTTCTATCTGCAAATAAAACACAAAAGTAGTCTCTCTGACCTTTTAAACATAATGATTTTTCTGTTGTTTTGGGTCTGAGGGGCCATCGGTTTTATCCTCTGGACCTTGTTTACTTTTTTTTATTTGGGAAGGCGGTATCCAGGGTCCCTTGACGCTCAAACCGCTCTCTCATACTAGCGGCTACCACTGTCTGGTCTCGGGCAAATATCTCGTCGCTTAGAAGTTGCAGAGATTTCTCAAAGGTACCCAGAACTGCAGTAGTAATGCGCAGAAAGCTGCATTAATCGGCGGGGATCGGCGTTGCCGTTATTTTTTTTAAATTATTTTGTAAAACTTAAGCTCCTCTCTCACACTCCTCTCAACTTCCCATGTCCCGCCTCCCCTCCCTGCGTTGTGACTGGCGAGCTGCGCGTCCTACGTTACTGCCTCTGATTAGCCGAGCTCCACATGCTTGCATGCGGTCGCGTACAGCACCGGTTCTAGGCTGATCAGCGCTCTAGGCGAGATTCCTCTGATGCGCCCCTGCGCGCGCGAGCGTGCGAGGGCCCCTTGCGCGCGCGCACGAATGGCTACTTTATTTCAGTTTTAGGGTTAGGATTAGAGTTAGGTTAGGGTTAAAGGGATACTTCACTTTAGGGCCGGGGACACATTTAAAAAAAATATTAAAAATAAATGAAAAAAGTTATGGAAAATTCATGGCCCCCTCACGCATTAGAGTGTCCTACTAATGCGTGAGGGGGCCATGAATTTTCCATAACTTTTTTCATTTATTTTTAATATTTTTTTTAAATGTGTCCCCGGCCCGAGAGTGAAGTATCCCTTTAAGTTATTTAATTCTGATTTTACCGATTTATTATCATTATTATTATTTTTTCACGACTTTTTTTGCCGCCTCTCCAAACTGCCGCTCTAGGCGCCTAGGTCGCCTGTATGGACGCGCCGGCCCTGGTCGCATACGGGTCATGGGCTACGTCATAACTGTGCGCAGGCTGCGTGCTAAAATAACTGATCTGCAAGCTGAACAGCATCTCTTTTGACGTAGGTTGATAGCTTGTAGATCTGCTCTATTTTTGCTTGATGCGACAACTTGCCTCTACGAGAGACGGAGAGTGAGTACATAATAAATGAATGAATGAGCAAAAATAAATGACGCTCGTCATCAGTAACGAGTAACGAGGCATTTTTTGTCGGAGTAATATGGTACAATATTACTGTTTAGGCAGAATAATACCTTACTTTACTCGTTACTGGGAAAAGTAATAATATTACAGTAATATATTATTATTAATTCGTTACTGCCCAACACTGGTTACTAGTTATTTTGTTGATCTTGATTAGTATTACAAAACATACATTAACCACTTCAGCCCTATTTAAACTTAGGCTATTTGAAAGTAGCCGATCTACAAGCTCACAACGCGTCGCATTGTGACACGTTGTGAGCTTGAAGATCTGCTATTTTCAAAAGATTGTCATACATTTGATACCTTCTGCACAATGAGTACTTCTACTTTTGGTACCTTACGTATATTTTGATGCCAATACTTTTGTACTTTTACTCAAGTAAATCTTGAATACCGGACTTTTACCTAGTATCTTTCACTGAGTATTTCTACGTTGCAGCAATCATACTATTATTTAAGTAAAAAATGTGAGTACTTTTACCACCACTGATGCTAAAGGACACAACACAGCGTGCTGGTCGGCTCAGTCAATCACAGGAGAGCATCTGGAAGTTTACATTTAGCATACATTTCTGGGACTCACTGATTGACTGACGCGGTCTGAATTCTTCTGATATGATGTCTGTGGCTCTTTCATGTTGAAACAAGAACACGATACTGTTGAACGTTTATAAACTGATTGTTTGCTTAAAAAGGGCAATTCGTGTTTTTTTTTCTCGTGTTCATGATTTGGAATTGGATTGGAGACGTCTACCATCACCTTATTCTTCATTTTTACTTTGTCAGACGACGGTGTTAGGCACTTAAAAGAGCAGATTTTTCAAGCTCACAACGCTGTGTGCCTTGTAAGCTGTGGATTGGCTAGTTTTGGCGCACGACGCCATTGTACGACAAATTATAAATGGGGCTTTAGTCTTTCAACACAGATGTGTTGGCTCAGTCTGTACTGTAGAACAGTGGTTTTCAACCCTTTTCATATCAAGGTCCATTATTTATTCAGCATTTGAGCCACTGACCACCATTTGATCGTTGGATACGATTTTGTCCACAATTCCATGCTGTATTGATGATGTTGGTAACCACAAGGAGAGATAATAAGCAAACGTTGATCAAAAATAACAATTCTCATGATATTGATTTACGTGATAACGTTTGTTAAACACAAAGCTTTCATCTTCAGTGACTTCTCCAAATCTCTGGAAATTACACTAAAATCTACAGTATCTGGATACGTTTCACCAGTTCACAATGTTTCCACATCTGAAATATTTTTTTGCCTACACATTAATTTGATTAACCATGCCAAAGAAAACAATGTGCTTCAAATGCACAGAAAAAAGTGTCCCAGTTTTCCTTGATTAAAAAAAATAAATGTGCTAGTATTATAAACCCCTGTTTGGGGTGGACTGAAGATGTGTACAAGCTAGCCAGTTAACAATGAATCTATAATCGACTAATTGCCGTTTTCTTTTGAAACGTTTTGTGCGGGGGGCTAGTGAAAGTTACAGGTATGGTCTGTGTGATATCAAATGTGAGATTACCATAATCACATTAATCCTTAATCATATTCCATCATATTCAAGGGCTTTTGGAGAGAAATGAGACAGACTCCACTGCAGAGGGCAGGTGTGTGTGTCTGTGACCAGCTGATGCTCGTTGAGGCTCGTTAATGTTATATACACATCAAGGCAATTATGTTTCTGCACTCATTTCCGGTTTCAGACAAGAATGTTCCTTTTGGTCCTAAAAAAACGCCGCTTATCAATTAATCAATTCATCGATCGATAAGGTTATCAATGAATGAATGAATCGATCATTTGCATCCCTAGTAAAAGCATAAACACAGGACAGACTAGGAGAAAGAAAGAGGGGGATAGAGAGATAGGATGATGGAGAGAGAGCGGTAAAGGTAGAATGAGAGAGAGAGAGAGAGAGAGAGAGGGAGAGAGGGGAGGTAGAGATGAGATCGAGAGACAGGGATAGTTTACCACCAGCGTCCCTTTGCTCGGCAGCGATGGCCAGTGAAGCAGAAAAGTGAATTACCCTTCCACTCTGGCACTTCTTAATTTAATATCTCCGATGAGCTGCTTCAGCTCCAGGATTGGACCGGGGAGCACACGTTCGTGCTGTGTCACATAACATTAGACGCCGGCGCCGCTATTCATTTCTGTATGGTAATTCCGGAGTGCGGCCCTTATCCCGGGCACCGGGGGACACCTCTCCTCAACATTTTCTATTTTGGGTGTTTTATTGGGAGAATTATCATCCATTGATGTATATTTAGTTGCCTCTCTCCAAACCACAGAGGAATATGTAGTGGCTGATTGAATAAAAAGGGCATAAGTATTTCCATTTCTCATCTATGCTGCCGTCTCCGCCTGTTTCCCTAGAAACTTATGCTCAAGGGTAATAAAACAGTGTAAGTGTGAATAAAACGGATCTGAATGTTAGTTACCGTTTTTCTGCTCCAAAGGTGATGATAGCAGGGCAATTTGTTTGCATTTTTTATTTTTATTTGCTAAGGCTCAGTGCTCCATACAGACTAGGTGAGTCAAAACAATGGCAAGATTCCAAGTACAGTAGCTCAACCAGCAACAACCACCTTTGGTTGATGGTGTGAATCCGTGAAAGTGCTTTTGGTGATGTCACCAGAGAGAAAGGTCTCTTGAGAGTTCAGTCAGGCATGGTCTGAACATTGAGAAGGTCCATAGTATGAACGTTAAAAACAGTACATGGTCTGATCATTGAGAAGGTCCATGGGTAATTGTATGCAGGTTGAGAAGATCCATGGTCTGAACCTTGAGCTGGTCCATGGTCTGAACATAGAGACAGTCCATGGTCTGAACATAGAGACAGTCCATGGTCTGAACATAGAGACAGTCCATGGTCTGAACATAGAGACAGTCCATGGTCTGAACATAGAGACAGTCCATGGTCTGAACATTGAGAAGGTCTGTGTTGTGAACTTTGAAACAGTCCATGGTCTGAACGTTAAGAAGACCTGCGGTGTGAACATTAAAACAGTCCATGGTCTGAACATTGAGATGGTCCGTGTTCTGAACATGGTCCTTTTACAGCTTAAGTGGGGTGGCAGCTGGGTGCCATCACCATGGGTGGCGAGCAACGCTAGCCTAAACGTTGTAGCAGCGTGTGCCACGGGTGATTCGACTCACCATCACCCCCCCCCCCCCCCCGCCATTTACACCCCACACACCCTTCCCCATAGCCAGGCAATTGGCAGGCAAACAGCTGCTTGGTCTAAGCGGGCTGCATATCAATGGCTCTAATTAATTGGATTAATGGAGAGGGTTCTGGGATTTGGGGAGAGGCTGAAGGGAGCATTTCAGCGGAAACAGAATTGCCGTCCCTGAGGGCGGGGGGGCGGGGGGGTTGGATGGGGGGTGGGACGGGGAAGGGGGGTGGGTCACGAGGGAGCCAGGAGGGGGCACACGTCTGAATATGGATGAGGAAAAATTGAGTTAAAACAGAGGAGACTGCGGCATTCATTAGACCGCCCACCCTCTGAAGTAGCTGCTTAATATGCACGCTATTACTATGCAAATCAGCGATAATGAAACACAGAGGATTTTTTTAATCAGAGGAAGAACAAGCAGATGTTGGTGGAGGTTTTGGGAAGAGGTGCCGCGAGTGTTTGTGCCTCTGTATTTGTTTGTGCATTTGTTGTTGTTGTGTGCATGTGTGTGTGCGTGTGTGCTCTCATTGTCGTGTACTGTATGTGAATGTAGTTTGAGTGAGATGTGCACGTTGTGTGACAGCCACGGTCACAATGATGATGCGACGTTTTCTTCCATGAGGCCTTCAAGACAAAGGAGTGCAATCTGTTTTTTTTTTTAGCTCATAGCCGTATAGTTCACAGAGAACAAATGAGTGGAATGTACAAAACTGTACATGAAGAAGCTAAACTATGGGTCTCACTCACACTGATGAGAACTCTCTGCAGGGGTTGCATTAAGAAATCAGAATTAAGGGCAGGTTATTTATTGGAAAGATTTCTTACTAGCACCTCGAGGGAGGGATAAAGCTTTGATGGACTCATGGCCTACAGAGATACAGTAAATCCTCGTAGCACTAGATCCCAGCAGCACTGTCAACATGGGCATACTTGGGCTGTTCTGGGTGGTGTGTAGAGATGTACCAACACCATTTTTTCCTCCCCGTCCCGATACCGATTCTGATACCCACACGTTGTGTATCGGCCGATACCGAGTATACCGATCCGATACCAGTGTGTAATTTAAAAACAATCTAGGACAGTGGTTCTCCAAGTGGGGTCTGGGGACCCTCAGTGTTCCAAATGGACCCTCACAGGTCTGTAACTCTGAGAGTGTACATTTGGACCTTACGGTTCCATTTGGTTCCATTTGTACTCTCTCAGAGTTATGGGGGTCCTTGAAATTAAAATACGTTTGAGAACCACTGATCTAGGAATAAATAAAAATACACGTTTGTAAAAATAATAATCCAAAAAGTACAGTAAGAGTATGAAACAGTTAGTGCAACATCAACTGAAGCAATCAAAATATATTACTATTATGAAATATCTGTGATAAATGACGTGGTATCGGATCGGCATAGACTGGCAGACTCGCCGATACTGACACCAGCATTTCAGGCAGTATCGGAAGCTTTTCCGATACTGGTATATCGGTATCGAAACAACTCTAGTGGTGTGTGTGTTGTTGTGGTATAGGGTGTATTTGGAGCTTGTGTGATGGAGAGAGTGATTTGGGCCTGTGCGTGCGTGCGTGCGTGCGTGCGTGCGTGCGTGCGTGCGTGCGTGCGTGCGTGCGTGCGTGCGTGCGTGCGTGCGTGCGTGCGTGCGTGCGTGCGTGCGTGCGTGCGTGCGTGCGTGCGTGCGTGCGTGCGTGCGTGCGTGGGAGCGAGTGGGTAGGCGCGTGTGTGTGTCTGTGTGTTTGTGTGTGATTGTGTGTGTGCTTTGCGCTGGTAATGACTCCTGCATGGAAAGCTTCTCCCCATAAGTGGCTCCCTGTGGCTCAGGTCCTCTCACAGGCTAATCAAGGCGTTCCTCTGTGGGCCTGTTACATTAAGCGTTCTCTCGGCACAAGTGGAGGAATCAGGGAGACTGGGATGAAGATATCGATCATCATGGCCAGCTGCCTCCTTAGCAGCCGCTTGCCCAGCAGGCCTGAGACAGCAGCCAAACACCCGACAGACACAAAAAGGCTATGTGGAGAGAGGTTTGGCCAAAGTAAAACAAAAAAATTGAATAATATGCATGTGGATGTGGCCAGTTCTTGCTGACAGTATATCAGTGGTTCTCAAAAAATGTCATGCCACGGACCCCCAAATTGATATGTATGTGGCCGTGGACCCCCACCTGAAAATATGTTGTGCCAGGGACCCCCAGAAGCAAAGATTTGTGTTAAAAATGTTCGCCTTTAAAACAAAAACAAGATTTAAAGATTTGCACACATTTTCTAGATTAAAAAAAAATAGCAGATCTACAAGCTCATAGCACACAGTGCCACGCTATGAGCTGGTATATCTGTTATTTTTGGAATAGCCAAAGTATGGATATGGATCCATGGATACTATGGATACAAAAAAATAAGAATTTTGCTGGGGACCCCCTGATAGCCCCCCCCCCCAGGACCCCTAGGACTTTGAGAACCAATGGTAGATATGCATATAACCATTTTTTAAATACACATTATATGACATACTACAGTATGCGTATATAAGCCCAAGCTATCTATTTCCTATCCATTCCTATCCGGATTTGTCAGAAAACCTGGCTGACCTGTTGGTCTCATGTGTCATTCATTTCTGTCGTCAATTGTTCTTGGCTATGCACATTTTCAGACATGTTAATTGAGACAGATTAAAACGGGGACGGATATCGGCAGGGGGATTGATTTTATCTGCGGGCGTCAATACCATGTGGATCAAGGGACAAAAGGAGCCCGGACGCATTTGTATGAGAATAGAGAAATGGAGAGAGACAAATAGGAAGACAGAGAGAGAGAGAGAGAACTGTGATACAGAGAGAGAGAGAGAGAGAGAGAGAGAGAGAGAGAGAGAGAGAGAGAGAGAGAGAGAACTGTGATACAGAGAGAGAGAGAGAGAGAGATAGAAAGAGATACTGTTGTGTCCTCTTCCCTCGATATATTGTTGTCATTAGAGGGAGAATGTCAGTTGGGCTGTTCCTGCCAGCTTGGCCCACATGGAATATTAAAGCCCAATTTATATTTAGGTGTGCAATGGTGTCGCGCATCGGGAAAAATGTTATCTACAAGCTCACTGCGGGTTGCGCTGCAACCCCGTTGTGAGCTTGTAGATCTGTTATTTTGGGGTGTGCGACACCACGCGCAACCAACGGTGGAAAAATAACTACATTTTTTTACTTAAGTAAAAGTATCGATATTGCAATGTAGAAATACTCTGTTACAAATAAAAGTCCAGAATTCTAAGTTTACTTGAGTAAAAACAAAAGTATTGGTATCAAAATGTACTTAGAGTACCAAAAGTAAAAGAACTCATTATGCAGAATATCCCATTTCAAGTTTTCAAATGTATAAAAATCTTTTGAAAATAACAGATCTACAAGCTCACAATGTGTCGCATCGCGAGCTTGTAGATCGGCTATTTTCAAATGGCCAAAATGTATATATGGCTTAAGTGGTTAATGCATGTTTTGTAATAATCTAAATGTACAAAGTAACTAGTAACTAAAGTTTTCAAATAATTGTAGTGGAGTAAAAGTACAATATTTGGATCCGAGATGTAGTGGAGTAGAAGTAAAAGCATTGGAAACGGTCAAGTAAAGTACAAATACCTCAAAATTGTACTTAAGTACAGTACTCAAGTAAATGTACTTTCCACCACTGCGCACAACAAAGTATCAAATCAAGCCTTATACAGGAGCACACCTCCACCCATGTTTGACTCCCCGTGGCACTGCAATAATAACAGCGTAATGACATGCCATACATCAGGTGTGTACCAGGAGTCTCACTATCTGCCAGCCAGGCATGGAATCTGATCCCTGCCTTGATAATGAGAAGGGTGATGATGGTGATGATGATGATGATGCTGGTGATGAGGTGGCTGAGTGATGATGATGATGCCGTCCCTTGTTAGTGTGCCTCCGTCCTAATTAGAGAAGGTTATTACAAGGCTGGATTTAAGAGCTAGAGAGGCCAGGCCGACTCCGACAGGGCTTGCTGATTAACAGTCCCTAAATAAAATCCATTTCCACACACGCACGCACGCAAGCGCGCACACACACACACACATATGCGCGCGCACGCATGCATGCAGAGACACACTCACTCATACAGTAGCTGGGTTGGGAGATTACTTTGCATGCCCGAAAGTTTTTTCACGTTGCAAATCAAATCGTCCAGTCCAACAGGGGGTCGGAGCATCTTTTAACATAAGCAGAAAGTTGAAAGCCGTTAATCAATCCCAGTTATACTGTACAATATCCTATGAGAAATATGATGCAGATTGTCTTAGGGTACTTTGATCAGAAAGCAGGTAAATCTGATTTGTTTATCAAATCTGATCTTTAGGACAGTGTTATTTTCACGATGCGACGCCGTTGTGAGCTTGTAGATGTAGGGCTAAAGTGGTTAATGTATGTTTCATAATATCATAATTTATATCTGAAAAGTAACTAGTAACTAAAGTTTTCAAATAATTGTTGTGGAGTAAAAGTACAATATTTGCCTATGAGATGTAGTGGAGTAGAAGTAAAAGTACTGAAAATGGGAAATACTCCAGTAAAGTAAAAATTCCTCAAAAGTGTACTTAAGTACAGTACTTGAGTAAATGTACGTAGTTACTTTACACCACTGCTAGCGTTGTGTAATTGAATGCTTGCATCAGGTGGCCAAAAAATATCAAAAGGTTGATACAAATTGGTCCAGTTGTTAATCTGAGACGTAGCCATTTCAATACGTGCGTTTTATCTTCCACCCCGCCAACGTGCGTTTTGTTTCAGACTGTCTGTCAAGCTTTCAAAGAGCATCATTTTCAATGTCGGGCTTCACACAGGAACTGTTGACTTGCTGTAGAGCTAAATGTATGTATTTCCTGGTAAAAATGCATAAGGGTGTATTTAATCCCATACTCCCCTGTCTCCAGTATATGGAACACCTCCCCTCCCCTTGTCTTTACCTCAGCAACACTACCTCAGGGCTGTTTGACTGATGCCGGTGTCGATGTGTTAACGTTCAGCGAAAGAACAATTTTTCTTCCCTCTGCACCTAACAGACAGTTCCATCAGAGAGAGAGAGAGAGAGAGAGAGAGAGGGGGAGAGAGAGAGAGAGCTCCAGTCTTTAGCCACTGGGAGGAAGGAAGGAAAAGGGGAAAAACCTCGCCGTGCCAATTGAACGCTCGCTGTAGGATCACCAGCACAGTAATTCAATACAACCACATCCACCAAGCTCAGCCGAGGCCAGAACACTTTCATGTCAATAACCAGCCTACTCTTTTATTCCTTTCTCTCTCTTTGTCTCCATCTCTCTCTCTCTCTCTCGCGCACACACACACACACACCCGCACACGCGCGCACGCACGCACGCACGCACGCACGCACGCACTACAGCTGTCTTTCTGTCTCATCTTTCATTTATTTTTCTCTCTTCTTCCATCTCCTATGTCTTTACTCCTCTCTCTCTCTCTCTCTCTCCCTCTCTCTCTCTCTCTCTTTCTCTGAACTCATACTAAGTGGCCGGGATGTGTTAAAGGTAAAGTTGGGAATTGGGAGTGATGGAGAGAAGGACTGGAGCAGTGATTGTAGACGATAGGTCTATCCATCTTCTCCGAGAGCAGAGAGACCTCAGAGAACTCTTAACTCCGGTGGCCGCAAGATGATCAATTCGACCCACAACTTTAAGATTAAGTCTGGATTTATTAATCCTTAGAAACCAAACCCAGCGTTCTCTCCCCCCCCCCCCCCCCCCCCGATACTCTTGCCACCTTTATATCTGTCTGATGTGATTTAGTGAAAAAAATATGGAGAGCTGCGCGGGGAGGAGGGACCTATTCCGTTTCACCAGCTTCCTGGGAGAGAGAGAGAGAAAGAAGTGAGGAATGTACCACCCAGCCTCAGTTTAGCCCATTCAATCCGGGAACGCATCTGTGTCATTTTAGATTTCTTTGGCTTTTCAAAAATAGCAGATCTACAAGCTCATAGCGCGGCACTGAGCTTGTATATCTGCATTTTTGGAAAAATTGTGATAATTTGTGCAAAACAGTTTTTTGAAAAAGATTATGTTGCTATATCAGTGGTGCTCCAACTTTTTCATGTCAAGGACCCTCAAAATAATATGTATTTGGCCGCGGACCTAGCCTGACACTCAGCCTGAATTTTCATTTCGTTTCACTCCATTATTCAGTCTAAAAAGCCCTCTCGATGCAGCCGATTTCTGAGATGGGGGCGTGGCCAAAGTGGGACTCTTTGGCGATTGGTTCATACTGGATTATCCCGATCCCGATTCGTCGTACAGATTTTCAACCGAGAAACACCCGCCTTCGACAGCGTCACCAGACCCTGAATGCGAGGCAAACGATTCAGGGGGTGGAGCCAGGCTACCGCGAACCCCCATCTCAAAATATGTTGTTCCAGGGACAGATCAGAGTTAAAAATGTTCGCTTTAAAACATATACATTCAAAGATTTGCACACATTTTCAAGATTTTTCAAAACTAGTAGATCTACAAGCTCATGGCGCGGCACTCTGTGCCGCGCGATGAGCTTGTATATCTGCTATTTTTGAATAGCCAGATAAATCTAAAAATGACACACAGATGCGTTCCCGGTCTAAATGGGTTAGTATCATGCGGCAGGACGGTCACCTCATATTGATAGATGCTGTCCAAAATGTAGAACGAGTAGAGTACTTTCATTATCTGGGGAGAGCGTAGTGAGACTTTGATGAATCTAAGAACCTTTTAGTGGGACAGGCCCAAAGCTCACGATAGGGAACAGCAGATTTAGAACGATCCAGTTGTTGTTGTTTTTTTTGGTAATGTGTGCCAGTTTGCTGTGCCCGCCCGGGCACCAATTGCTGAGGCTAGATCGAGACCCGGGTATCACCTGAACGAACCGCGCTAATTCGAGGCGGTGGTCGTGGTCGCCGTGAGATGATTAAACCATAGAGAAGCACTTTGTCACTCTGGTTTTGATTTGTGCTCGATGGCACTTAGGTTGGAAGTGCTGGCTGAATGCTTCATCTCACATATGCCAAATACACCATTTTTCATTGCTTGCTAATTCCCTTTCCCCCCTCTCATTCCCCCCCTCATTCCCACCATTCCTAATCTGGCTGTAAAGGTCAGTTTAGCATAATGACATCATTGCAGACCGGCATGGGCAAGCCTAGATTACTAAATCCCACTCTTTAATGTGGCTTTTCACATGAAACAGCCGTAAGTGACAGTAGCGTCCCCGGCTGCATTCACTGGGGCAGCTTTAACGCCAGATTGCTTATTACCAGCCCTTCTTTAGACCTCTTTGTGCTTTTTAATGAGGTGACCGAGAGAGGCAGAGATGGAACATACTGTAGGCTGGGCCCTTACAAACCACTGCTGAGCTGTGGATCTGATACAAACCCTGTGTATTTGTGCAATATTCCATTGGCCCTCTCATGGGGCTGGGGTTAACCTCCTCAATGTGACTGACATTTTTAGAGCAGAGACACCCAAGTCACACAATTGCCAGAACTCAAGGGGACATTTAGAAATATATTATGGCCCATCGCTGACATGAGGAATTCATTTAATGTTCCATTTGAGCGGTAGGACTCAGATTAACATTTACTGTAGCTCTCTCGTAGTGGCATGCGTGAGTTCGTGATTATCTTCCCCTCGATGCGGGGGGGGGGGGGGGGGGGGGGTGTTTGTGTGTTAACTGGGCCGTTTTTGCTTATAACAAATCTTTTTCTAAACATCTGTTTGGGGCATTTAAGTTCTCATCCCCACATCTTGTTTGCCGGTGACTAACAAGAAATAAATGGGATACCAAGCAAGCAGATTTCTAAAAACATATTTGTTATTATTCCTCAAACTGCTGCAATTTTCATTTTGACGAGGGAAAAAAAACAGAGGAAGAGGAGTTTTGAGAAATGTGTGGAAAAAGCTAAATGGTGAGAAGCTTTAAACATGAGAAGTCTCCTGGCTCGGGTTGGACCAGACTTTTAGCGCGTTTAGTCCGCTACTCTGCGGAGTCCAAGGAGAAAATGTTTTCCTGCCCCATCATCTCTGTGGCAACAGCAGCATTCCCAGCACAGGAAGCACATAAGAGCTTCCTGGGAGGGAATGCGGATTGGAAAAGGAGCAGAATGACACCATGCAGGGTCAGGGACTGAACACTGTGTTCGAAACTCTGCTCCATTTACTGTACCAAGGCCTCTGTAAGTGATACGGTCGCTGGGCCGGCCGCAACCGTATACTTTCCAAGACATGGAAAAAAGAAACTGTGTTCCAATGGATGCATTGTATAGTTATTATTTAGTCAAAAGCTCTGGTTAATACTTTACATTAGTTTAAATACCCACAGACTTAACCTATTTCAAACTATTTGGGGCATGTTATTACAGGCAAACATTTAAAATAAATACATGTCTTTTTCCTCTTGTTTTGAAAATAGCAGACCTATAACCTCACAGGGCTCTGTGTTGTGAGCCTGTAGATCGGCAATTTTTTTGCTACCTCTGCACGACACTGTCACACAAGTATAGAATAGGGCGTTACGTTATGAAAAAGATGAAATATCAAACATACAACAAGGTTTCTGCCTGACAGCAACGCTATAAAATATCTTTCTTTATCCATCTTTCAACTTTCTTTTTAAAGATCTTTTTTATGGCATTTTTATGCTCCACTTCAGATCAGGTCAGCATAGAGAGACAGGAAACCAAGGGCAGAGAGAGAAAGAGAGAGGAGAGACATGCGTGCGAGACAAGATGGGGGTCAAACCCAAACCTGGGCCTGGAATCCAGACGGAGGCGCTCGTTTTTTTTTTACTTCACTTCTCCGTCTGGCTATCATCCTGTTTGAGCCGGATTTCCAAACGTCATTTCTATTACGTAGACAAGTCAAGGAAGGTAAATTAAGGAAGGGACGCGCTGGACGCCAGGCATCATGTGCCATTGACATTCATGGGTGGCAAACTCGCACCGGAGGTTCGATGAAATACATTGCAATGAATGAGAGAACTGTGAAATTATAATTGTATCAAAAAACAATAATGCTTACTGAGCCTTTGAGTCATTGAGTTTTCATTGCCACAGAGTTCCCACAAACACATGGAGCTGATCAGCAATGCTACTAGCTTAAATGCTATCGTTGGCATATCGACGTAATGTGCTCGCTGACCACCTCCTTCTGGCTCAGACATGTGATACACATATCTGATAACCCTGTGGCAGAAAACAAGAGTCCTGACGGGAAAGTCTCTATCTCTCGCCGCAAGAGGGATACTGGTTTCCAGAACCACTGGTTTAGAGACGCGAAAGTATAACTTCCTTTTTTGATACAAATTATGTGTACTCTAATGCAGGGGTCTTCAATGTTTTTCAGACCAAGGACCCTCCCTTAGCTGAGAGAGAGATGAAGCAGGGACCCCCTCACTACATATTGTATAACATTGTGTTGCAGATGAAACATTTTCGTAGATTTCATAGATAAGCTTCATAGACTTATTTGACAGCATTATCATTGTGTAGCGTAGTTTTACACACAATCGCTACACAATGTGGTTACATGTATTTACAGACATTTAACCACTTAAACCCTCAATAATTGCTTCTCCCAAGTGGTTCAAGTGGTTAATGTAAATAAAATAAAAGTTCTTATCGCACAAAGATTTGGCGGTCCCCATGTTGTAACTCTGAGGACCCCCTGATGATGATGACCCCCATGATCTAGTGAACCATGGGAAGTGAACCCCCTGATCTTAGTGCATTACAGCAACTCAAAACTAAAAGCCCTCTCTATATACAATTTATGTTGGGCTGTTGGGATGCTTTCTCTGGACACCAGTTATTCTCGTAATCATCCTTTTCTAAACACACAGAAAGTGCTTTGGCCATGTAGCATCATAATGGAAATGAGGAAACCTCTTTGGACCGCTGAGAATTTTCCGTGGTCCGTGGTGGTCGGGGAGGGGGGTTGTGACCAGTGTTGGTCAATGTGGTGTTTTGCTGTGGTGGCCAAAAAGAACTGGGTCATCGCCATGTGTGAGAGAGCGGGGTTCATTTAAGCCCCTACGGACTTTAGCACTTCTTAACGGGAAACCCGTTGAAACCCATCGTCTGTGCATGGACCATTTCTGAGACAAGTGTTATAAGAACACAAAAGGACGCATATATGCGTTCTTGGAAGGCATCGTGTTAAATTGTTTTTCAAAGCATCGAGCATACTTACAAGCCTATAGATCTGCTATTAAAAAAAAAAACGTTGACATTTCTGGTACTGTTTTTAGACATTTATTTGGTAAACTGCTGACATTTTGGAAACTACTGTGTTTTTTGCCTATAATAATGACATGCCCGAAATAGAGAGTTTGAAAGTGGTTAATGTACTACAAATTAATTATCACAAGGGTAACGCTTATTCAGCTGGTTACGGTCACAGACTCGATGCCAGTGGTGTAAAGTAACATTTACTCAAGTACTGTACTTTTTTTTAAAGTAATTTTTTTTGATTACTGGAGTATTTCAGTACTTTTACCTCTACTCCACTACATCTCAGAGGCAAATATTGTACTTTTACTCCACTACAATTATTTGAAAACTTTAGTTACTAGTTAGTTAGTTACTAGAAATTATTATATTATAAAACATACATTAGCCACTTAAGCCCTATTTTATACCGAGGCTATTTGAAAATAGCCAATCTACAAGCTCACAACGCGTCTTATCGCGACGCATTGTGAGCTTGTAGATCAGCTATTTTCAAAAATGTTAGTACTTTTACTTTTGGTACTTTAAGTACATTTTGATACCAATACTTTTGTACTTTTACTTTTTCCACCACTGCTCGATGCTCACACCAGCTCTTTGTGGATGGGTTGTCATAACGATGCGGTGTCAAATTGAGAAGCAGTTGTCAGGGACGATGATGGATTTCTCGGCGGCTCCGGGCTACACACTTCCACTCCTTTTTCCTAAAAGATCACTTCTGTGTCAAATGTGTGTCACGTTATATTATTCTACTGTGAGCAGTGGTGTAAAGTAACTAAGTGCATGTACTCAAGTACTGTACTTAAGTAACATTTTGAGGTATTTCTTACTTTCTTCAGTATTTATAATTTTCAATACTTTTACTTCTACCCCACTACATCTCAGCGGAAAATATTGTACTTTTACTCCCCTATGATTATATGAAAACTTTGTAGATTTAGATTATTATTACAAAACACACTACCACTTCAGCCGTAGGCATTGTGAGCTTGTAGATCTGCTATTTTCTTTTTACATTTTTTTACTTTTGACATTCTACATAATGAGTACTTTTACTGTTGATACTTATGCCATATTATAAACAGTATATTTTGATGCCGATACTTTTGTACTTTTACTCGAGTACATTTTGAATACGGGGCTCCTACTTGTAGCAGAGTATATCTACATGGCAGTATTGATACTTTTACTTAAGCAAAACATGTGAGTACTTCTTCCATCACCGACTGTAAGGATCTCACGCTGTACAAATGTCTTCTAAATCCTAACAGTTTTCTGAAAGACCTACTCTGTATGTTGCTATTTCAGTGGTGCTCAAACTTTTTCATCTCAAGGACCCCCCAAATTATATGTATTTGGCCACGGACCCCCATCTCAAAATATTTTGCTCCAGGGAGCCCAGAAGCAAAGATTTTAGTTTTTGTATTTTTGTAGAAGCTTGTAGATCAGCTATTTTTGAATAGAAATCTAAAATGATACAGATTCTTTCCCGGTATGAATGGGTTAATTTAATTCGGAGAGTGTGTGAAAATGTTGCATTTGTTGTTATGTTCACTCTCAGAGTAAATTGTACTGTGTGTGTGTGTGTGTGTGTGTGTGTGTGTGTGAAAGCACAGCTGTTTGTGGCCGTTTGTCATGTGTTCATGTTGTAACGTCATCCTGCGGTTTTATGTCATGCTTTCTATGTATGCCTGTGTTTTTCATTGCACGCGTGTGTGTGTGTGCGCGCGTGTGTGTGCGCTTCAGTTTTTCTTTGTTTGCACCCAGCCTTGGCATGAAGGGGCCGGGAGGTATCGGGCGGTTGGGAGAGAGGCGCAGGCTGATGTTAGCTAGCCGATGGGCACGCGGCTCCGTCGCATCAAATCGCCGTCACGGCAGCGCTCTGGTAGCGCTCTGAGGTTCACGCTCAGACTCACCCTGCTGCCCTCACGCCAACCCCCCCCCCCTCCCCTCCCTCTATTTCCCTCTCTAGACAACCACAGTCTCTTTGTTTGCCTTTGCGTGCCTGGATGTGTATTTGTGTACCGTGTGTGTGTGTGTGTGTGTGTACCGAACGCAGTTGGAGCCAATTTGCAAGTGATTCGTAAAATTACCCGACCAATTATTATATTGGCTCTAGCTGGTGCATATAAAACCCAGCTATAATGCTAAGCAGATACACTCGACCGACCCCCTTCTTCCTGATATAGAATATTCTAATTTCCAGGATGGTCCAGGTGGTTCAAAAGTTCTAATTTCACACAAGCCAGAGTCTATTTACATCCAGTTTGGGGAAGAAGAAGAGTGCATGCATGCTTGTTGTTGTTTTTTTTCCAGCATGGAGAAAGCATGGACCTCCTCAATATCTATTCTGCTTCAATTAGCAGCAGATGCCTCCACGCAGAGCGCTAACCTCTAATTGCATGTGATGAGCAAAACTAATCATCCTGGTGCAGCCTGACCTTCTCTACAGCTCAGCTGTGAGGGGGGGGGGGGTATCGGTGGTAACCCCTCCCCCCATGCATGGCTGCATAAACATCCCAAAATACATGCACATGCACACATGCACTCTACTCCCCAATATTTGAAAACAAGGGTGGCTTGGGGGGCACACTGGGAAAAAAGCGGGGCTAGCTTTTGGTGACCGCAAATTAGCCGCTGTAATTGCATCTCCCTCTCTGTGCCCATAATTTTTCAGGCCTGTTTGGGGGCAGTGGGGAGAGTTTGTTTGTTTTGGTGTCAAGGCGATTTAGAATCAAAACGAGGACCTCCGGCACATGTGTGGACCCCCCAAGCCAAATGGCAAGCGCCGCGGCCTTAAATAGCCCCACCTCTCTCCCGCTTGCACAGTGCAAGCCCAATGGGAGACAGAGCAAACACGAAGCGGTGGAGGGCCGGCCTTTCTGCCTGAGTTCCACAATACCGCTGCAAGCTACGTGTACCGCAAATAACTGTTTAGGGCACTATTAAAAAGCCATTAACAAAGTTTAGGGGCAATATTTCACGTTTGCCACGTGCCAAGGTAGCAGCAGGGGTAGGTGGTGGTGTTAACAATGCCTTTTTTTATCACCAACAACTTGAACAAATTATAATTATGTTTTCATTGTTTCTGTATCCAGCCCCATCATCATCATCATCATCATCAACAGTACAGCAAACAGCAATGATGTCCCCATCCATGGTAGAAACAAATGTGATTCCAAAGCCAAAATGAATTTCACAACCTCTGGAGCTCATCACTTTTAAATTAAATGACGATAACGCTCTGAAATCTCAAGGCTTATTGCCGAGCTTAAGTGCAGCTTACACAAGCGTATGAGGCAGAATAAGCCAGCTTTGTACACTAGACCACCAGGCAAAAGTGTACGCCAGTGTTAGGCTTACTGAAAAGTCCAATTTTTTCTTCTTCTTATTTACCAAAGACAATGACTTACAGATGACTGCGCTTTCCTCAAAAATGTGCAAGCTAGCAAGCGACCAAACAAACATAAATCACATAATTAGCTTTGCAGCTGTGGTGGTGTGGTCCTGTGTGGATGCCTTAGTGAGATAAGGAGCCCTCGTGCCATATAGCTTCCACACAAAAATGGTTAAACCGAGATTGAACAAAGACAAATTAGTGCTTTTGGTTGATCATTTAGATAAATTATACTAAGGAGGATGTGGAAATAAACGTTCGATTAAATCCTATCTTAATCAAAGACATTAAGTCACCTGAGTAACATACTGTGTATGCTGTGCAAGAACTTTAACTGGCTCTCCTGAATGTTAAACTCAGAACTTATTGAGAAACATTTGAGAACATTACAATTAAAGCTGCATTATGTAACTCTCCTCTTCTACCCCGGATTTGAACCCGGTTACCTTTAGTCCTGAATGTTTTACCATTGAGCAAATAGGGCCTTCCTGCTTGCTCAGGGGATAAATTCAATCTTGACCATCAGGTCAAAATTCGTGTCAGATCCCGTGTCTAGGTGAGACATGACCTTTGACACAATCTAAATGTCTCAATAGAAGAGCAAGGACACGAGATACAACTACCACAATTGTACAAGTTAAATTGTATTAATATACTCTACAGATTGGACAAAAGGACATTATATTCATTAACATAACATTAACATTTAAACTCTGCAATAAATCCCATGCATCAAGTACTGTATATTGAATTCACAGAGAGGGCAACAGATCATTTTAAATGCTTGAAATTTAAATAATGTGAAAGAAAAGTACCTCTTTATTATGGCATTCTTATAGTTTTGTAAGAAATGTGTTCCCACCTACCCCCAACATTTGACATGATTATGAGAATAAGTGGTGTTCAGAGAAAGCATGCATATATATATATGATCCCTCAGTTTAGGGTTAGGCTTGGGGTTAGGATTAGGGTTAAGGTTGGATATAGTGTTAGTTTAGGTACAGATATACGCTCCTTTACAATACTTCAGAAAATAATTTAATTTTTTTAGTTGAATTCTTTTTCACTATTATTATATTAAAAAATCAACTGGGTGTATTAGCCTACAGTAGATATGGATTAGTTTGTACATCTCCATTATCTGCTGCTTCTTGAATTACTGAGCTTGACACAGATTTAAGATAATAATAAAAATTTAAAAAGCTCTAGTCTACTTGATTCCAAGACATAAACCCATTTAGACCTGGAAAGAATCTGTGTCACTTTTAGATTTCTTTGGCTATTCAAAAATAGAAGATATACAAGCTCATAGCTTGTAGATCTGCTATTTTTGAAATATCTTGGAACCTTTTTGCAAATCTTCGATATTTTTTTCAAAAGCGGACATTTGTAACTCAAATCTTTGCTTCTGGTGGGGGGGGGGACCCGCTCTTAACACATGGGGTGCCAAAACCGTATATATACGGTTTTGCGAAAGGTGCAAAAAGTGACGCAGAGTGCCAAAACCGTATTTAAACGTTTTTTGTGTCTTTTAGTTTTTGTTCCACACGGGAGGGGCTAGAGCAGCTCTGGGAGTACCCATTGTGATCCTGAGAAGGATAGGCCAGATGGATCACCGAAAAAAAAAAACATTGCTCCCCATCCGCTTCCTGTCTATTTCCTACTTTAAAACGTCTGTATCTCCGAATCTGTTTCTGGTGGGGAAAACCGGTCATACGCGATGCGCGATCCCTCCCGACTCGCGAGCGAAATGTTATCGTTCCAGGATGTAGCCAGGGTCATCGCGCTCCATGAATGCATGCTTTTTTTTTACGTGGATTTGCTCGTTGTGGAGTCTAGCTAGAGCTTTAAACAGCAAATGGTTTAGTTTTTTTTCAGAACCCAAGATATCATTATATGAAGATTTGCAGCTCCATCCACTCCTTGTTTAACTTATAACTGAAAAAGGCTGTATCTCGCTTCCTAAGCACTTCATTTTTTACTTTGAAAAAAAAGAAATCTGAATCGTACTGGCCAGAAATAGCCAGAAATAATTCGGGCACTCAATGAGTTGTTAATAATAATAATAATAATTATAATTATAATTATAATTATAATTATAATTATAATTATAAGGGTAATAATAATAATTATTATTATTATTATTATTATTATTATTATTATTATTATTATTATGTGAATTAAGTGATAGTGTTATTGCACATGGATGAGAATAGCAGCAGTTTGTGACGTCTATTTTTTTCTTTTTTTTCTCTCTCTGCTGGATTTTGAAAAAATTCCAATTACCTGCATTTAGGGTCAGAGCAGAGAGACAGCAAGAGAGAGAGAGAGAGAGAGAGAGAGAGCGAGCTGGCATTTAGCTTGAGTGAGTGGTGCTGAAAAGGTCTTCAGAGAGGGAGGTTATTTTTCATGGCGGTGAGCTTGTGAGTGTTGGAGGCAGCGAAGGTGGAAACTGTGAGCGAGAACAGCTCCATATAATGTCTGAGTGGTGCGCTGTGTGATGATTTTATGTGCACTTTCCAGCACCTGACACATGCACATACACACACACACACACACACACACACACACACACATGCACACGCACACGCACACGCACACATACAGTGCGCACGCACGCATGCACACACATAAACACAATGGTGCATATACTGTAGCAGCGGTATACACCAGTGGTGTAAAAAGTACTCAAATGTTTTACTTAAGTAAAGGTATCAATACTGCCATGTAGAAATACTCTGTTACAAGTAAAAGACCGGAATTAAAACAATCTTTTGAAAATAGAATATTTTCAAATGGCCGAAATGTATATAGGGCTGAAGTGGTTAATGTATGTTTTGTAATAATAATCACAATCTACAAAGTAACTAGTAACTAAAGCTGTCAAATAATTGTAGTTGAGTAATATTTGCCTCTGAGATGTAGTGGAGTAGAAGTAAAAGTATAGAACATTGGAAATACTCCAGTAAAGTAAAAAAAATAACTAAAAATGTTACTTGAGTAAATGTACTTAGTTACTTTACACCACTGCACGCACGCACGCACGCACGCACGCACGCACGCACGCACGCACGCACGCACGCACGCACGCACGCACGCACGCACGCACGCACGCACGCACGCACGCACGCACGCACGCACGCACGCACGCACGCACGCACGCACGCACGCACGCACACACAAAAACACAATGGCGCGTATACTGTAGCAGCAGCAGCGGTAGGTACACACATACAGTTACACCCTCCCATACACACACACACACACACACACACACACACACTGTAAGATCTCCCTATGGAGCAATGGAGCATAACAGGTTGTATCCTGTTTGACCTTCACAGTTTGACTCAGAGGTGGGGCTTGGCTGGTTGAGCCGCTCTCTCTCTCCTCTCTCTCTCTGTCCCAGGCAGCCAACGCACCACTTATCAGCATCACAGCTCAATAGCTCTTTCTGTGAGTGTAATAAGTATAGAACGCACCAGTGCCTCTGAATGTGAACGTTCAGTTCAGCCTATAGCTGCTGCTCCCCCTTGGTGTTCTGAGGAGGATGATGACCTCTGGCCCCCACACACACTTACAAACATGCTAATCCTCTTACTGTACTTACATACAGGGCCAATACTGTTTAAAGTATACGTTGTTCAATCAAATGATTATATAGTGAGTAAATACTGTTGTTAGAGACTGCGTGTGTGTGCATGTGCGTGTGCATGCGTGCGTGCATTAGGGCTGTGAATCTTCTCACGATTCGATTGCAATTCTTGGGGTCACAATTCGATACAAAATCAGTTTAATCCAAATTATTTCAGTCATTGTTTTCATCTGGACTTTATCAGCCAAGTGTAGCCTAGTTATTTCCAACAGCTCAAATAAACAATTATATAATACCAGAGAGGGTTGTGTAAAAATTCTTGGCTTTTATGGAATCTTAGATTAAGTTCAGTTCTATTTGATGCAGAAACACAACATAATTGCTTTGATGCAAGTAACATTAACGAGTATCAGCTGGACAGTGACACGCACACCTCGTCTGTGCTAAACTGAAAGTGACTGGAGTTAAGTTTAAAAAAAGCCCTGAATATGACTGAAGACATGATAATGTTTACTGTGATTATGGTAAGCTTACATTTCATATCATAAACACCATAGAGTAAAAACTCCTGTAACTTTAACCAGCAAAAAAGGAAAATAATCAAAAAAATATATATATTTTGAAATTGTGAATCGACTTCCCCTAGCGTGTGTGCGTGTACAGTAACTACTTTCTATCCATCTATCCATCTATCTATTATAGGTGATTATCGTGATTAAAAACCGCTCACAGTGATTGTATCAGAGAGATTTTTATTTATCGTGAAATTGTCCTGCCTCATGCACTACCAGGATGAATTAGCTTTTGTTGAGCTGCAAATTCAGTACCACTTAAACTTGATAAAACGGACCTGTAAAGATTTGGTACGCTCTTATTTCACACTAAACAAATCGATTCGCCAAAAATAGCAGATCTACAAGCTCACAACGCGTTGTGAACTTGTAGATCAGCTGTGTTTGCTGAACGTTCCCCCCCAGAATCGGGATGCTGGGGGTTCAAGTGATTAACAGAAGGGGCATTTTGAGTTTTAAGCATATTTTGATTATCACGATAATATCGTTAATCACAATATTTTTTTTGCCACAATAATCTAGACATGTACTTTTAATATCCTCCCATCCCTACTATCTATCCATACAACTTCTTTGGAGCCGTGCACCAAAAATAGCAGATCTACAAGCTCACAGCTTGTAGATTGGCTATTTTTGGCAAACGTTCCGCCCCAGAACAGGGATGCTGAGGCTTCAAGTGGTTAAACAAAAGTGGCATTTTAAGTTTTAAAGGGATAGTTTACCCCCCAATTATTATTTTTTCTATCGATTAGTCATGGAGACTTGAATTTGTGGATATTTCTTTGTTTTTGTCTCATTCCTAAGCCAATCATTTGATGACCAGCGGACCGGTAGGCAGCGGTTCCGGTAGGAGACACATAGGAGACTCTTTGTGTCTTGCCGGAACCGCTGCCGGACATCAAATTATTGGCTTAGGAATGCGACAAAAACAAAAATATTGTATTCAATATTTTTCAATATTGTCTCCATGGGGTGACTAATCGATAGAAAAAAAAGGCATTTTGGGGGTGAACTATCCCTTTAAGCATAATTTTGATTATCGGGATAATATCGTTGATCACTAGCCTCGCGTGGCCAGACAATATCACACGACACACTGCGTGGATATTAGTCTGGTCCCTATCAACGATAGATTTTTTTCCAAGGGGCGGTTACAAAAAGATCCAAACGGACTCTATTGGTTAGACCTAAACCAATCAGAGCAGTGCTTCCTTGTTCACGAACCAATCAGAGCAGTGCTTCCTTGTACGTCATTGCTCCAAATAAGGTGATAAGCCCGCCCACATTTGGATACTGGGCCCTGGTTGGTTCCGCACAACTGCGGAGGGAGAGAAATGGAATCTCTATGGAGGGGGGCCAGACCTAATCTGCCGAGGGCTAAAGTGCGATGCGATTTTGCAAAGGCAGATTCGTCTGGAACCAGGCTAGTTGATCACAATAATCTTTGCCACAATAATCGTGCCTATCGTCCCTATCCCTACCGGCAGGTTTGTCATATCATTTGTGTGACTGAAGTTGTGCTCGCATTCCGTCTAGTTATACAAAATGACTGACATTTCCTCCTCACTGTTCACACTGTAGCTTTATGTTGAAGCCACTTCAAAACCAAAAATACGGGAGAAAAAGTACAGTAAACGCTGCCTGAAAAGTTCTCTCGTTTACTAGTGAATGTGAATCCACTTAACCCATTCAATTCGGGAACGCATCTCTTGTCATTTTAAGATTTCTTTGGCTTTTCAAAAATAGCAGATATAAAAGCTCACTCTGAGCTTGTATATCTGCTATATTTTGAAAAATCGTAAAGAAGAAATGTGTGCAAATCTTTTCATATATATGATTTGTAAAGCGAACATTTGTAAAATATTTTTGTGGCAAATGCTCGCTTTAAAAATATATATATTCAAAGATTTGCACAAACTTTCACGATTATTTTCAAAAAATAGCAGATCTACAAGCTCATAGCGCGGCACTCGGTGCCGCGCTATGAGCTTGTATATCTGCTATATTTGAATAGCCAAAGAAATCTAAACATTGACAGAGATGCGTCCCCGGATTCAATGGGTTAATCTACTTTTGTCTGGCACCCTTCGGTACTATAGACAGATTTTCCCGCCTCTTTTGTCATCAAAATGGAGGCCTGTCAGGGTTCCTGTCTGATGATGTCAGAGCTCAGGGGAGTCAAAAGAAACGAGACACTGTAGCGAGGAGGAAGTTGTTTGTGTCTCATTCTAGGATTCTCTTCACCCTATAAATACCTCTCAGTATTATTCAAAGTTGTACACAAAAACAAAACTCTGTCGCACAAGATTAGTCTAGCTTCCATTACGTTCTCGACATTTATTTTTAACTAAGTATATTTACTCAAATACTGTACATACTGTAAGTTAATATTTTGAGGTACTTTTACTTTACAGGAGCATTTCCAATTTTTTATACTTTTACTTCTACTCCACTACACCTCAAATATTGTACTTTTTACTCCACCATAATTGTTTGAAAACTATAGTTACTAGTTACTGTAGATTTTGATTATTATTACAAAAACTTTAGCCCTATTTGAACTTTGGCTATTTGAAAATAGCCGATCTACAAGCGTGTAGATCTACGTGCTTGTAGATCTGCTTTTTTTAATAAGATTTAATACATTTTAGACAAAATGATAACTTGTGAAACCTTTATGCAAACTAATTATGCAGATAATGAGTACTTTTACTTTTGGTACTTTAAGTGTATTTTGATACCAATACTTTTGTACTTTTCTCAAATAAATTTTGATTACCGGACTTTTACTTGTAACAGGGTGTTTCTACAATGCAGTATTGATACTTTTACTTAAGGAAAAAAATGTAGTACTTTAGCCACCGCTGCTAGCTTCCATATGTTCTCGGCATAGTTTCCCCTCATTCGCCCTTTTCTATTTTTGACGGAGCAAGATGCATGATGCTGCCCTGTGATTGTGGACAGAGTAAGTCTGACACACACTATATGGTATGTATCTTCATGCAGTGGTGGAAAAAAGTATTCCATCATGTAGAAATACTCTGTTACACGTACAAGTCCAGTATTCAAAATGTACTTGAGTAAAAGTACAAAGGTATTGGCATCAAACTATACTTAAAGTACCAAAAGTAAAAGTACTCATTATGCAGAATGTCCCGTTTCATAAGGTATCGTATGTATAAAATGTATTCAAATCTTTTGCATCGCGACGCATTGTGAGCTTGTAGATCTTCTATTTTCAAATGATCAAAATGTATAATGGGGCTGAAGTGGTTAATGTATGTTTATTAATAATAATGAAAATCTACACAGTAACGAGTAACTAACGTTTTCAAATAATTGTAGTGGAGTAAAAAGTACAATATTTGTCTCTGAGATATAGTGGAGCAGAAGTAAAAGTATTGCAAATCGGAAATACTCCAGTAAAGTACGAATACCTCAAAATTGTACTTAAGTACATTACTTGAGTAGATGTACATGGTTACTTTCCAACACTTGCATGTATCTTCACGGCCCTCCTTTTAAACACACCATACACTTATATGTGATGGCTGTTGTCATATCAACCCGTTTTTTTCATTCTTATTGCAGACATATCCACCACAAAAATATATATCTCCTTTATAGGACAAGGACTGTATTCCGGGAATTATACTGTAAATGTAGCAAAAACACTTACTTAAGTACAATTTTGAGGTATTTTTTACTATTTTTACTGGAGTATTTCCAATTTTCAGTACTTCTACTTCTACTCCACTACATCTCAGAGGCAAATATTGTACTTTTACTCAACTACAATTATTTGAAAACTTTAGTTACTAGTTACTTTGTAGATTTTGATTATTATTACAAAACATACATGAAACAGCTCAGCCCTATCTATATACATTTCGGTCATTTGAAAATACTCGATCTACAAGATCAACAATGCGTCGCATTGTGAGCTTGTAGATCTACTATTTTTAAAAGATTTTTATAAATATACATCGGAAAGCTTGTGAAATGGGACATTCTGCATAACAAGTACTTTTACTTTTGATACGTTAAGTACATTTTGATACCAATACTTTTGTACTTTGACTCAAGTACATTTTGAATTCCAAACTTTTACTTGTAACAGAGTATTTCTACATTGCAGTATTGGTACTATTACTTAAGTAAAATATCTGAGTACTTTTTACACCACTGGTGCACGCTATAGGGCCCCTCAAAAAGTTATGATAAAAGTTGGGGTTGATTGGATGTTGCGTTCATTATCTATCTATATATCTACATATATATCTATATCTGTATATCTATGGCAGAAAAATAAAAAGAAAAGAAAGGCCCTTCCCACAAATTTTAGAAGCCTATATTACAGGTAAACGTTATGGAATATCAAAAGGCTGTTCGATGCTCATTGTCTCCAGAGATCATGTGTACCTAATGTTGGTTGGAAAATAAGTGTGTCTCTGCAAGAAACTGTGACATTTGTCACATTTGCCGTGCCCACTATGGGTCTACTTGAAATTGCTGTGGAGAGGCCCCTCAATATGTGATACAAACCTGGGGTCGATCGGATGATGGGTTTATTATTTCTGTAATTTTTTTGTAACACAGGCCCCTCACACAAATTTTGGAAGGCAATTATAGGCAGTTGGTTTGGAATATCAAAACTCTGTATGATACATGTGTATTACATGCCTCCAAAGATAACGTGTAGACGAGAGATTTGGACAAAACATTTAACATAGTGGAAAATGTATTGTCAAGCGGAAATGGGTCTGATGCCCTATGAGGAGTTGTGTCATGAACCAAGGAATCCAGGGGAGACATTTTGATTGTACGAGCTACGGTTCAAGAGTTGCATGCCTAAAGCGGGCCTGGTGTAGTGCCACCATGTGGCCGATTCAAAAATATTTCCTTGGCCTACTGGCAGGGTGCAACACTGATTTAGTCAGCGGTTTCCGAGATTACTGCGACAAATGGACAGACACACACACACTCAAAGAGGGACAAAAACGTAATCCCCATCCCCGGCCTTCCGCCCTGGCAGAGATGACCGCCATGGCACCATGAAAGACATGGCATGTATGTCTTTCAAACTTGGCAGTGGCTCGGGAGGTAGAGCGGGCCTATCCCACGGCTCCTCCTGGCCTCGTGTCCTTGAGCAAGACATTATAAAAACCCATAACTGCTTCCGATGAGCGGGTTGATGCCTTGCACGGTTGCCTCTGTGTGTGTGAACGGGTCAATGTAAGTAATGCAGGATAAGGGCGCTATAGAAATGCAGACCATTTACATGCTTAACCCATTAAGACCGGAGAACGCATTTTTAAAATTTCTTTGGCTATTAAAAAATAGCAGCTATACGCTCATAGTGAGTGCCGCGCTATGAGCTCGTATTTTTGAATAATCTTGACAATTTGTGCAAATCTTTGAATATATATATATTTTTAAAGCAAACATTTGTTACTCAAGTCTTTGCTTCTGGGGGTGGTCCCTGGAACAACATATTTTGAGATGGGGGGGGTCGGTGGACAAATACATATAATTGTCCTTGACATGAAAAAAGTTTAAGAACAACTGATATTATAGCAACATACGTTTAAAAGAAAAACTGTTAGGATTTAGAAGACATTTGTAGAATCCCCAGAAGCAAAGATTTGAGTAAAAATGTTCGCTTTAAAAATATATATATTTGCACGATTTAAAACAAAAATAGCAGATCTACAAGCTCGTGAACTTGTATATCTGCTATTTTTGAATAGCCAAATACATCTAAAAATGATGTATGCACAAATTGTCAAGATTATTTAAAAATACGAGCTCATAGCGCGGCACTCACTATGAGCGTATAGCTGCTATTTTGTAATAGCCAAAGACATTTTAAAAATGCGTTCCCGGGCCTTAATGGCTTAAAGCACATCTTTACCCATAGGGAGCATACAGCAACAGCTCCTCATCTCTTTGCTCCTACATTCTGCTGACGCGCCTAAGCACTCGCTGCACAGGGGGCAGATTCATCTTACACTTCCTTATCATGTCATCATCACAATGCCCCGTCATTATCATAATCATTATCATGTTAGGCTCTTCCAGGGAGAAGGTAATTGATGGGTCAGCTAGAATCCGTCACCGAGGAGAAGAAGGTGCTTTCCCCTCCTCGTTAGTGATTCCTCAGGAAAAACCACTCGGTGAGCATGTTTACCGCGCATGTGTGACCAAAGCGCCACCGTCAGCGCCACTGAGATGACACCGGCAGATGGCAGGAGGGGCATCTCTGATTGGATAGATAGATAGAGGCCACCTCATGTGTGAATACTTCAGAGAAGACATCAAAACAGAGCAATTCCCCTACATGCGCCGAGAAGAGAGGCCTCATGCTGTAAAAACGTGAGATTCAGATGAATCTGTCTTCCTTTTCCTCTAGCTGGTGCCCCACGGGACCCTGGGTAATAGGAGTACAGGGTTCTGCGGGGCCCTTGGTAAATGGACCGCCTTCATTCTCTGGCGAAGCCACCGTTGCGTCTCTATAACGGCCAATCTCCCCTGCAATTGGGCCTGTCTGTCAGGCTAGGAGTTGGGCTAAGATTCAGGGTGGAACTATTTGTTTGGGATTGCATCTGCGTATGTGCGTGTGTGTGTGTGTGTGCGTGCGTGCGTGCGTGCAAGTGTTGAAGCTTATGTTCCTTTCCTCTCTGGCAAACGCAAGTAATAAACCAATCAGAACATCTAGGTAAAGCATACATGCTTTAGGTGTAACTGTAATCTCTTTTTGGCTTTTTTTTATTGATGTATACAGTAGACTGACAGATAATGGGGGGGGGGGGGGGGTGACACGCAGCAAAGTTCGTCGGGATTGGGACTCGAACCGACGACGTGCTGTCAGGCCTAGGTGCCCGGACGGCTGGCATAGCGGTCCGGGTAGCTCTGATCCGATAAAAATTTTGTACACTGAGCGGAACCACGCCCTCTATTCGAATGTATTTTTGTCTGCTCTCTGCACTTTGCAAGATTTTCAAACCATTTCAAATATGAAACATTTCTTTAAGTTTGTTTTCAGAAATAGCAAAAATAGCAGATCCACAACCCCATGCTGCATGTGTGAGTTTGTAGATCGGCTATTTTGGCTCATTTTGAAATAGGGCCTATAAGGTGTTTAACTTAAAGCGCGCATGCAGTAAACCCCTAGCTATGCAGAAGAAGCATTGATCAAGACGGGATGAGTGGATAACATGAAAGGCAGAAGGATCGTTATAGTTATATGTCGGGGACAGGATCAGGGCTCCAGCACTATTCTATCATTAGCCAATGAGACCCCTCATAAAAGTGAGTTATGTACCACGACTGGGGAGGTTCCCATATGGCACAAGTGATCCAGAAAGGCAACGTGTCGCAAAAAAAGACCCCCAGAGCCCAACAAGTCAACGTTTAACTGGGGCCTCCCTCCCCATCATTAATTGATTTTAATAACAGGCTGTGCTTTGGGGAGGGGGTGGGGGGGGTTTTAGAATGCTCTCATTCATTGGGCTGATGGGGGGGGGGGGGCTTTTCCCCCGGTCCCCGGGTTGAACACTGCGGCACTTAGAGGCTGTTTGTTTGGATTGCAGCTAGCGTGTGTGTGTGGCTCTCAGACCCACTCGGTTAGTCAGTCAGACACATACTCAATGTCCTGGCCGCTCACTCACTCGCTCACTCAAACATTTGTTCATTTACACGCTCAATAATTTCTTCACTCAATCACTGGCCCCGGCCATTTATACACTCATTTATTCACCCCACCCTCTGCTTGGCTCTACGGAGAGGGGCTGCGGTGCCGTCTTTTAAAGCCAAGGTTCAGTGTAACATGATCACAGCCTCAGAGCAGAACATGTAACTTCAGAGCCTCGTGCTCCAGGCTTCCACTCCGCCGTTTAGTTTAGCTTTTACATGCTGACCTAAAAAAAAACTATGAAATTCAGCCTGACAAAGAGTCGAAGAACACACAAGCAATGCTGTAAAATGGCTAATTTAAAACGCCTTAAGACAGTAATTTGCACAGCCTAAATGTATACGCTAGATATAATTTTTTTTCTCATTAAGTCTGAAAAACAAAGGATTATAAGGTTTTCTCCACTGATTGGTAAAGAGTGCTTTCTGTAACCAGCCTCCCTGTCACGTCTTTGTCTAAATCACTCCACCGACTCAAAGTGAAAAATCCCTCATTTTTGCATATTTTTACTCTTTACTTTGATTGTTCAGCAGTCCAACCAAACCGGGGGGGCGGGGGAGATGTGCGTGGGGGTGCTGGGAGGGGTTAGGGTGGGAGGAGGGGGGGGCTGTGGCTGTCATAACTGCATAATACACTCATTACTCCTGTGCTGCAGAATTACCACTGATGGAAATGGGATTTTGGAAGATATATGGAATGTAATTATTATATACATATATGCATAGCCTCTTTTATTCTGAAAAGAAGCTTTGGAGCAATATTTTAAGGTGCTAGGTGTGTGTGTGTGTGTGTGTGTGTGTGTGTGTGTGTGTGTGTGTGTGTGTGTGTGTGTGTGTGTGTGTGTGTGTGTGTGTGTGTGTGTGTGTGTGCGCTTGTCTACATGTCTGTTTGACTGTGTGTGCCTGACACTGTGTGTAGACATTGCGTGTGTGTCTATTCAAGCTAAGTTGCCATGGTCTTTGTGTATATGTGCTTTATGAGCATTATGCATGTTTTTATTACAAATGTTTTTGGCTATTGCTTAACAGTATAGTACATGTTTATGTGCATGCCTTTGCACTAAATAGCAGTGTCACAGATAAACACAACTCTAGTAGAGCAGAGCACGTTCAAGTTCAGCACAATACACTTTAAAATTTGAGTCAAATACTGCTGTAGTAGTAGCATTACCCCAACCTTAAAGCTGCAATCCGCAACGTTTATGTCCTACCTGTTATCTGAAGCCTGGTCTCCGATGTGTGAGACCAGATTTATACCACTCAACCAAGAAGCATATGGGCTTCAGGCAGCACAACTTGTCAATCAGTAGGTGGCTGGTAAATTAATATTCGAATATTCCTCGAATATTGTTTCTTTTTTGTTTACATTTGAATATAATAATTACTTTCAAGTTCAGCACCCTGATAGTCTCATATCACGACATGGATATTACATTGATATTGATATATGCATGCAAATACCAGACATACAACCACACCCTCCACACAAACAAACACACTCTATTTTTATCCTTTCATATTTTAGTTTTTTGCTGAATTCATGAAAGGGGCCTCAGTGTGTGAAAATGTCCCTTTGCCCCCTGGTTTCCGGTGCCCAACGCAGCAGCAGCAGCAGCACTGCCCCTCATCCTCTCCTGCGTACTGATCCCTCCTCTCTCCGGTTGACCCTGCGGGTCGAGCATCTCTCTGACACTCCCAAACAGAGAGCGGGGGTTCATGTCTATGCTGACTCATACCAGCACTGAGTTCTGTCTGAAGAGAGATATCTGCCCTCCAGAATACCAATTCTTCCAAGCTCTCCCTCGGCCAGAGAACACACACACTCACTCACACACACACACGCACACACACACACACACACACACACACACACACACCCTGCAGTGAGCGGCAATGCCAAGATATAAAAGGTGGAGCCTTCGCTGCTGCCACGCCATAGACTGTATAAAAGAAATGGACAAAGCCACACCCCTGGTTTCTACAGACAGTAAATGAAGCTGATTTTTCAGCTATTTGAAATCCGCCATCTTTAATATATATAAAAAAGCAACCGGCAATAGGAACCGGAAATCAATCCCTAAATGAATGTTATTGGTTGGGTAGCTTGTCAATCAAGAGCGGGGGCGGGGAATGAATGCTATTGGTTGTGTAGCTTGTCAATCAAATCATCCCGCCCCTCCTAGAGCATAAGCTACTTTATCGTCAATTTCAAAATAAATGGGACCATAATTTACCAAAACGCATATCATGATGATTGAAAGAAGACTTTAACCTAGTGACTGGAAGCATATAGTATTTATGACAATTTATTAAGGTAAGAAAATCAAGTCTAAAGTTCATCAAAAACCCATCCGCTTGCATTGAAAAAAATATCTTTCTGACACCAGCAGGGTTAAAACAGCGAAACTACAGGCCATTCATATGAACTTTCACTTGAACTCACTTCCTTATTAGACTCAATGCACAACTCTCAAGCTGGCCCCTTGTGTCACGCGCGCGCACTATCAGTCAGAGCTGGCTCAGGAAAAATATTGCTTTAAGGCAAATTTGTATACTGTACGTACGCTGCTTATGGCCTAATGTTCTATTCAGCCTGTGTATTATTTTAATAGGTGTGCAACTGAAGCGTGCAACATGACGGCGGGGGGAACACGAGGCAGTATGTATGTACAGTATGTATGTATGTATGTATGTATGTATGGTTTTCAGTGCTGGGATCCTCAGGCGAGGGGGCCTCCCTCCGCTATAGGTTTTCTTTGGAAAGCACCTGGGTGTGAAAATATAGGCCTCCCAGTCTGGTCTGAGAGGCTGTGTAAACAGAGGCTCCAGCCCGCGCTCCGAACAGAAACCATGAGTCAGCCCTAGGAACCCTTCCACTCACCCCCCCACCCCTCCCCTCTCCTCACAGGCGGACAGGCCCTGGAAAATGTACGTGCTGTACAGGGATATGGTGGAGAGCAGAGCAGAGCAGAGCGCTTTAGCATGTCACAGCATGTAAGGGACTCGTACTTAGCAGACCTAAGTATGAGGTCTACTAAGTACATAAATGAGTATGGCGGCACGCTGGCTTTTTGGGAGCGGTGTGATGGAGATGGAGATTCAATCAAGGAAAACTCTTAAACACTTTTCAACCTGGCGCCCTATTTCGTTCATGTCTTTATGTGAACATTTTTGCACCTTTTCACTTTTCTGTTAAATTTTTTAAATTTTTTTTAAGAATTGTCACATTTCAAGAAATTAGGAAAATTGATATTTAGCTACAGCTTATCTGTCAACTTGTAGATGGGCTGTTCTCGCATTGCATTGTACGACAAAGTGGTTAAGGTCTTTCATTGACTGTAAGAACACTAATGCCCAATACATTTTCCATCTCACAATGCAACAGTCGATCGGAGAATAAGTTGAGCTTAAGGAAACCCCCGCTACCAAACAAATACTTTTACTTCCAAAAATAGAAGCATGAATGCAACTGAAAGTAAAACAGGGAAAGAAGACCAAACCATTTTCTTAAGCAAAACACAAAAGCCAGTGTGAGGCTTGAGAGACTTTGCAGTTATATCCTCCACCGCCTGTGTCTGGCTGAGTGGAGGACTTTATTAAGGCGCTCGGGCATCTGAGCGGAGAGCGAGAACCCCCCCAACACCCCCCGACCCCCCTCCCACCCCAATCTCCGGTCTGCGTGAGTAAAGAGGCCCCTCTCTCTCTCCCTCTCTCTCTCTCTCTCTCTCTCTCTCTCTCTCTCTCTCTCTCTCTCTCTCCCCCTCTCCAGCGAGGAATATTTATCTTTCCAGCTGGTTAGATGGATTAAATGACCATCCTGCAGAGAGCAGGGGAATGAGAGTCCAGAATAGAGGCGGAGAGGTGAGAGGATGGAGAAAAGTTTTGAAAGACAGTAAAGGAAACATGTCGTGTGTGTGTGTGTGTGTGTGCCTGCGTGCATGCATGCATGTGTGCATTCCAAACAAATAAGAATGACTTAGCAAGTGACATTTACCTCCTGCGGTGAACACTGTGCTTGTGATTTTCTATTCCTTCCTTGGCGTTCATGAGAATAACACATGTTCTTTCTCTTTTTCTCTTTTGCACACATACTGTATACCCATTCATTCATTCACATATGCTTACACACGCACACACTTACACGCGCACACACACACACATGCCCACACACAGAGCTAATTAACTGCCTGGTGCTTTCGCGGAAATGTGTTTCAAAGACACAAAAATGCATATTCTCATGCAAATGTGACGAGAAAATCATTAAATACTCAAATGTCTGAGACGTAATGGAAAATTCCTCTCTATCACACGTCTCTCTGCACTGAGCCCAAATCCTCCTGCATTCCCGACACATGCAGGACACCTGCTGTCCGAGCTATAGCAGGTCCTTGGGAAGGTCAAGTCAAAGTCACGCTCGATTGATTTTAATTGATGATAATGCTGTATCTCCCTAGGCCACGAGAAGCAGTTATGCTAATCTCCTGTATGGGATTTTTTCCCCCCAAAATAAATAAATGGGTAAATCAAAATGGAAACTGTCCTATCCTTATCCCTTGAAAACCTCGTGTCACATTATCATCTACTTAAGTTTTACATAGAAAAAAGGGGGTCAAAAGTCTCATTACTAGGGGTTTTTCTTTTTTTGTGTCATTCATGCACTACATTTAGCTCGCCCGGGCATTACGTATAATCAGCTCGAGGATATAAGCACATAAACCGCAAATAAAGTAGTGTAATAACATCAAAGAGCGGTCCTGTGAAATGTGATACGAGGCTATTCACACTGGAATGTTGAATGGATGGCAGCTATGTGAATGTGTATGTATACTCTGTGTGTGTGTGTGTGTGTGTGTGTGTGTGTGTGTCTGTGTGTGTGTGTGTGTCCGTGCGTGCGCGTGAGAGAGAGAGAGAGATGGCAAAGCGCAATCTAAGTGGGGAAACTGAAGTCATGGAAATTTCCCCTCCATAAAAGTGAAGCATGACAATGGATTTGGAGCATCAAGGCTCGTGGGATTACGGGGATCACATAAATCCCCCCCCCCGCCGACCCTACCACCCCACCCCAATTTTAGCAAACCACATCAAGCTCAATGTTAAAGGGTTAATAATCCAGTTCTATACACCTCTCTCTGCTGGAACTGCACCTAGCTCCAAATCCTCCCTGACGTTAATATGTACACACACTGCATTGCACACAAGCTCATGCAAAGACACACACGCAGGCTTGTGTGTGTCTGCGTGTGTGTGTGGGGGGGGTTATACATACTCACACACACACACACACGAACACGCACACAGACACACACACGCTCACGCAAGCACCAACACACGTTCACGCAAGCACCAACACACGCTCACGCAAGCACGCACACACACACGCGCACGCACGCACACACACACACACGCTCACGCAAGCACCAACACACGCTCACGCAAGCACGCACACACACACGCGCACACACACACACACACACACACACACACACACACACACACACACACACACACACACACACACACACACACTCACGCAAGCACACACATATGCAGATGCAAACATGTAAAAAGCCACAGCTAGTCTGACAGACCCACACAGAGAGGGACTGTTCTCAGGTCTGTCACGTCCCTGTGCATCTGACATCATGGCAGTGTTATGGCTGTTGGCAGGCTGCCTCGGAGCGAGGAGAGCAACCCAACCCCCCCCCCCCCCTTCCCCCCACACCCCCCCCCTCCACTGCTGCATAATTTGGAGCTCACAGAGGTGTATGAGAGGAGAACCTTGTTGGAGGAGCCTGAAAATTGATCGATGCACCACAAGCCAACAACAGCGAAGCTTCACACTCTCTCTAACCCCCTTTGTTTCTATATGCTTCATTAAAGTAGGTGCATGTGCGTGCGTGTGTGTGCACGTGTATGTTTATAGGTGTGTGTGTGTCTAGTAGTGTATAGTATGTGTGTACGTGTTCTCGTACGCTCTTTCTTTACGGCCACTTTAACCAGGTGAACATCTCTCTGCTGGTGGTAATCAACAGTTTACACACAAACACTCTCCTGCTCAGAGACAGAGAGAGAGAGAGAGAAGAGGAGAGAGGGAGGGAGGAGGGGAGAGAGAGGGAGGGGAGAGAGAGGAGAGAAGAGAGAGGGAGGGAGAGAGAGAGAGAGAGAGAGAGGAGCAGTTTCTTCCCTCCATTAGCCTCCTGTCTGAGGGAAGGCAGGGTTTTCATATAAGCCAACAGGATTAGAAGGCAACAAAGCATCAGACTGAAGAAATCCCTGTTGGCCCTGTGGTCCATCCCTCTGTGTGTGTGTGTGTGTGTGTGTGTGTGTGTGTGTGTGTGTGTGTGTGTGTGTGTGTGTGTGTGTGTGTGTGTGTGTGTGTGTGTGTGTGTGTGTGTGTGTGTGTGTGTGTGTGTGTGTGTGTACATTTACTCAAGTACTGTAGTTAGGTATAATTTTGAGGTATTTTTACTTTACTGGAGTATTTCCAATACTTCAGTAAAGAGTGTGCCCGTGTGTGCTCACAATATGTCGCGATGCGACGCATTGTGAGCTTGTAGATCTGCTATTTTCAAAAGGTTTTTATACATTTGAAAACTTGTGAAATGGGACATTCTGCATAATGAGTACTTTAGGTACTTTCATTTTGATACTAATTTTGTATTTTACTGACTTTTACTTGTAACAGAGTATTTCTACATTGCAGTATTGATACTTTTACTTAAGTAAAACGAGTACTTTTTCCACCACTGTGTGTGTGTGTCTGTGTGCGTGCATGTGCGGAGGCCAAGCAAGCTCCATTCATGCTAGTCTGTCTCTCTGGGCTGTCTGTCTGTCACGGCATGCAGCCCCGTGACTCGGCGCTATATCCAATCCCGCCAGCAGCATCATCCCTCATCATCACTCAGTCAATCAATGACTCGTCAGATAACCCCAACATCCTGCAATTGAGCAGTCAAATATAGAATTTGTGGCCAGTGATAACGGGTTATTATTATTATTTTTGACAGGGCCGGTTTGTGGTTATATAGCACGGGGTCCTTCTCCTCTTCTACATGTATAGGGAAATCCAGCAAGCACCGAGCACCTCCCCACGCCACTTTACCCCCCACCCCCACCCTTTACATGTACAGAAGGGGTGGGCAACATTGATGATGGAGAGGGCCACACTATATTTCCACACTCACTCCAGATGGCCATATTGCATATACTGTCGGGCAGACACGTCTTATCTCCGTATTTTAACTTTTTTCGTCATTCTATGTCACACAAAAGTAGCAAAAATAGCCGATGTACAAGCTCAAAACGTGTCGCAGCGCGCCGCGTTTTGAGCTTGTAGATCGGCTATTTTTGCTATTTTTGAATTGGAATCCAGATTTTTTTTGTGATATTTTTGAATTAGAATCCTGAAAAGTAAAACATTTCTTTCATTTCAAATGCATTTAGTTATACTTATGTTAACTTTATGAACTTAAATACAAATACATTGGACTTAAAAAAGACAATTGAATTTTAATACTAGTCATTAAGCTACTAATATAGACTGAAGTAATTAAAGCGGGTCTTGTTTGCATGTTTGGAATTGTAACAGCTGGAATCAATAATATATCAGTATCCCGATATTAACCTGCGGGCCACATTAAGTGAAGATGTGGCCCCCGGGCCGCCAGTTTCCCATTGTACTGTACAGTATGTACGGTGTGTCTTGTTCGTCGTTTGCATTTCAAAGAAAGTGCAGACACCTTTTACATCCGTGATGGCGGCGATGCTGATGGCTGCATGGACAGCCTTTTCCGTGGTGGCGAGCTGCTCCCTCCTTTATACGCTGAGAGACGCTGGCTGCTGGGTAAAGTAAATCCACGTGATTAATCAGGGCTGAAGCTAAAACATAATAATAACCCCCTTTATATTAATGCACAGCTCACGGCTTGAACAGCTCCCCGGAAAGGTCATTAGTCATCAGCACCCTGCATCGCCACAATTAAGCAGCCGCATACTATTACTCTCTCTCTCTCTCTCTCGCCCCCTCTCCCACCCAGTGTTGCCCCGATTTTGCGAGAGCAATAAGCAACCAGGTCTATGAAAACAATCCAGAAGAAGCGACTATATAGGCCACAGGAGCACTTCAAACCTATTTACATCGGCTATTTGAAAATAGCCGCTCTACAAGCTCAGAAAGCGTTGTGATGCAACGCTTTGTGAGCTTCTAGATCTGCTATTTTCAAACAAATGAATTCTTCGGAACATTTTAGCCATACAAATCTGGTCCCTGGCACTAAATATTTTCAGATGGGGGTCCATGGACAAATACATATTTATTTGTGGGGGTCCTTGACATGAAAATGTTTGAGAACCACTGTATTAAACAACATTTAGGAAAGTAGCCCAAATAAGCAACTACACTTTAGAAACAAGGCCAAAAAAATACCAATATTTACAAGCAACTTTGGAGAAAAACAAGCCCAAAGTCACTTATAATAAGCAGACCTGGCAACACTGCTTCCACCTCCTCTTTTTCCCTCTCATCACACCCCTCCCGTTCCCTCTACCCCATCTCTCTCTCTCTCTCTCTCTCTCTCTCTCTCTCTCTCTCTCTCTCTCTCTCTCTCTCTCTCTCTCTCTCTCTCTCTCTCTCTTCCCCCCCCCCCCTGTCTTTAATCACAGTGGCCTATCCTTCAGTAAGGGGTGGTGGTCCTGGGTGATCGTGTGTTCAGGGGGTCGACGTATAGACAGACACTGTTTTATTTATCTTATGTATTAAGCTGTACATTATCCTGCAGTGATAAGTGATAATAATAACCTGCTTGTTTTACTCCAGTACACAGAGGACAATTAGGTACCATTCCGACCAGTATACTGTATGTTTGTTCAGTGTCTTTATTAGCGCTATAAGCTCCACACACATCAAATATATCCTTACCAATATAGACATTGCTTTAAAGTATTTCAGAAATACATTTGTGCCTTCATTACCCCCACTGTTCTTTTTTTAAATGAGTAATTGGGCTGCGTCAGTAAGGCAAGTGACAGAATTTATGATCGTTATAGAAGTCTTATTTGCATTCAAGAGCTGCATGGCGGAAGAATATTCTTTTTTGAGGGACACTGCTTTCAAAAGCTGTCATGCACACCTAACCACATGCATTGCATACACCCCCCCCCCTCCCCCACCCCCCCCCTCTCTCTCTCTCTCTCTCTCTCTCTCTCTCTCTCTCCATTTCTATCCAGCATTCCTTTTTTGTGATATCCTCTAATTTTGCCCATGCTGAGGCGAATTTGTCGCGGCGCGTGGGCCCGTTTGATTTCATTAAACAGAATATTTAAGCATAAAAATTGTTTAATCGTCTCTCATGTCATTAGGAGATGGATTTCATTTTGCATACATTTGCATACTTCCCCTATCAAATTAAAGCGGGGCGAATATGCAAATGCAGGAGTGTGGTGGGGTAGGGTGGTGGTGTGGGGGCTGGGGTGGGGGTGTGGGGGGGAGCCAGGTTATGGCTGAGGTGTTTATTGTCATCACTTCAGGCAGTTCTCCACACTGCGGCGGCGGCGCCTCCTCCGCAGAGCCTCGGTGACGACGGCGGCGGCAACATCTGGACGACGCCCGAGGGTGGGGAGGGAGGAAGGGGTGGAGGCGGGAAGGTGTAGGTGGAGTCGTGGCGAGCTGCTGTTCGATTCCAAGAACTCAAACACTAATGTGTCAAATAAAACACGGAAATCACCACGAAAAACGACTTGAACCCTATATACCGGTGTACTTGCTTGACCCCCAGGGCATGGTCAGTGGTGGAAAAAGTACTCACACTTTATACTTAAGTAAAAGTATCAATTCTGCAATGCAGAAATACTCTGTTACAAGTAAAAGTCCGGAATTCAAAATTGACTTGAGTAAAAGTACAAAAGTATTTTTATCAAAATGTACCCAAAGTAGAAAATACTCATTATGCAGAATGTCCCATTTCACAAGTTTTCAAATATATACAAATCTTTTGAAAATAGCAGATCTACAGATCACAATGCGTCGCGCGAGCTTGTAGATCGGCTATTTTCAAATGGCCGAAATGTATATAGGGCTGAAGTGGTTAATGTATGTTTTGTAATCAAAATCTACAAAGTAACTAGTTTTCAAATCATTGTAGTGGAGTAAAAGTATAATATTTGCCTCTGAGATGTAGTGGAGTAGAAGTAAAAGTACTGAAAATTGGAAATACTCCATTAAAGTAAAAAAAAAACCTAAAATTGTACTTCCAAGTACAGTACTTGAGTAAAAGTACTTAGTTACTTTACACCACTGGTGTCCATCACATCATTAATAGGTAGTCCCTCTAATTACTACCCCCCTCCTCCACCCTCCCCTGTGATTTGTCCATCCCTATATGCTGAAATGTATGGCGAGAGCCAATGAAGACATATACAGTCTTAATAATAAGGGGCCCGGATGCTGTTCTTTCAACTGTAGCTTCTGCATGTGTTTTTATCAGCTGTTCCCATGCTATTGTCCACATGGCTAGGCAGTGCTACTAATGAGGCAGTAATTAGCCACGGCGTAACGCTTCTTCACCCATGCTTAAGTCCTCGCTAATTTTTTAGCCCCCCCCCTCCCCACACACACACACACACACACTGTTAATTTTCTCACGCTAGCAATTTTCCGTCATCACAGTAAGAATTTGTTCCGGCACAATAATAAAATGTTGAGTTGTGAAGACAGATTACGGTGGTGCATTATTAGCGCCTGTAATTGTAACTTTAGAGAGAGAATGTGATGTCTGGTTAACTAACCAGTGGTGAAAGAAGTACTCAGATATTTTACTTAGGTAAAAGTAGCAATACCACAATATACAAATACTTTATTACAAGTAAAAGGCCTGTGATCAAAATACGCTTAACGTACCAAAAGTAAAAGTACTAATGTTTGAATAATAGCAGATCTACAAGCTCACAACGCGTCGCATCGCTATTTTCAAATAGCCTATGTATTATAAAACAGGGCTAAAGTGTTTAATGTATGTTTTATAATATAGTAATGTATATCTGCAAAGTAACTAAAGTTTTCAAATAATTGTAGTGGAGTAAAAGTACAATATTTGCCTCTGAGATGTAGTGGAGTAGAAGTAAAAGTATAGCAAATTGTAAATACTCTAGTAAAGTAAGAAGTAATTCAAAATTGTACTTAAAGGGGAAATCCACCCATTTTCAATATTTAACTATGTCATTAATATAGCATAAAGGAGTTGTGTGGAAATAAGAAAAAATTTTAAAAAAAATTAACATTGCAAAAAAATTTAACATTGCAAAAAAATTAACATTGCAAATTACACCATGATGAGTCATCACAGTGTAATTTGCAATGTTAATTTTTTTGCAATGTTAATTTTTTTTGCAATGTTAATTTTTTTTTTAATTTTTTCTTATTTCCACACAACTCCTTTATGCTATATTAATGACATAGTTAATATTGAAAATGGGTGGATTTCCCCTTTAAGTACATGTACTTAGTTACTTTCCACCACTGTAACTAACCACATTTTACTTCTTCCATGGAGATGTATAGACGATTCAGATGATACACCCTTGCGGTCTACTATTGTCAGATGAATAATTGGGCAAAAAAAGGCCTCCCGTCTTTCACTGCTTATAGCCCTCAATCATGGCATAATAACAGTATCATCACTCCATAGATTAAACATGATATTGTAATTTTTAAAGATAAGAATTCAAATACAACACACA
>NC_137608.1:15575904-15605902 GCF_963280865.1 Gymnoscopelus braueri | reverse complement strand
GTGATGGAGATGGAGATTCAATCAAGGAAAACTCTTAAACACTTTTCAACCTGGCGCCCTATTTCGTTCATGTCTTTATGTGAAAATGTTTGCACCTTTTCACTTTTCTGTTAAATTTTTTATTATTTTTTTAAGAATTGTCACATTTCAAGAAATTAGGAAAATTGATATTTAGCTACAGCTTATCTGTCAACTTGTAGATGGGCTGTTCTCGCATTGCATTGTACGACAAAGTGGTTAAGGTCTTTCATTGACTGTAAGAACACTAATGCCCAATACATTTTCCATCTCACAATGCAACAGTCGATCGGAGAATAAGTTGAGCTTAAGGAAACCCCCGCTACCAAACAAATACTTTTACTTCCAAAAATAGAAGCATGAATGCAACTGAAAGTAAAACAGGGAAAGAAGACCAAACCATTTTCTTAAGCAAAACACAAAAGCCAGTGTGAGGCTTGAGAGACTTTGCAGTTATATCCTCCACCGCCTGTGTCTGGCTGAGTGGAGGACTTTATTAAGGCGCTCGGGCATCTGAGCGGAGAGCGAGACCCCCCCAACACCCCCCGACCCCCCCTCCCACCCCAATCTCCGGTCTGCGTGAGTAAAGAGGCCCCTCTCTCTCTCCCTCTCTCTCTCTCTCTCTCTCTCTCTCTCTCTCTCTCTCTCTCTCTCTCTCTCTCTCTCTCTCTCTCTCTCTCTCTCTCCCCCTCTCCAGCGAGGAATATTTATCTTTCCAGCTGGTTAGATGGATTAAATGACCATCCTGCAGAGAGCAGGGGAATGAGAGTCCAGAATAGAGGCGGAGAGGTGAGAGGATGGAGAAAAGTTTTGAAAGACAGTAAAGGAAACATGTCGTGTGTGTGTGTGTGTGTGTGTGTGTGTGTGTGTGTGTGTGCCTGCGTGCATGCATGCATGTGTGCATTCCAAACAAATAAGAATGACTTAGCAAGTGACATCCTGCGGTGAACACTGTGCTTGTGATTTTCTATTCCTTCCTTGGCGTTCATGAGAATAACACATGTGCTTTCTCTTTTTCTCTCTTGCACACATACTGTATACCCATTCATTCATTCACATATGCTTACACACGCACACACTTACACGCGCACACACGCACACATGCCCACACACAGAGCTAATTAACTGCCTGGTGCTTTCGTGGAAATGTGTTTCAAAGACACAAAAATGCATATTCTCATGCAAATGTGACGAGAAAATCATTAAATACTCAAATGTCTGAGACGTAATGGAAAATTCCTCTCTATCACACGTCTCTCTGCACTGAGCCCAAATCTTCCTGCATTCCCGACACATGCAGGACACCTGCTGTCCGAGCTATAGCAGGTCCTTGGGAAGGTCAAGTCAAAGTCACGCTCGATTGATTTTAATTGATGATAATGCTCAGTTCTTTGCTGTATCTCCCTAGGCCACGAGAAGCAGTTATGCTAATCTCCTGTATGGGATTTTTTCCCCCCAAAATAAATAAATGGGTAAATCAAAATGGAAACTGTCCTATCCTTATCCCTTGAAAACCTCGTGTCACATTATCATCTACTTAAGTTTTACATAGAAAAAAGGGGGTCAAAAGTCTCATTACTAGGGGTTTTCTTTTTTTGTGTCATTCATGCACTACATTTAGCTCGCCCGGGCATTACGTATAATCAGCTCGAGGATATAAGCACATAAACCGCAAATAAAGTAGTGTAATAACATCAAAGAGCGGTCCTGTGAAATGTGATACGAGGCTATTCACACTGGAATGTTGAATGGATGGCAGCTATGTGAATGTGTATGTATACTCTGTGTGTGTGTGTGTGTGTGTGTGTGTGTGTGTGTGTGTGTGTGTGTGTGTGTGTGTGTGTGTGTGTGTGTGTGTGTGTCTGTGTGTGTGTGTGTCCGTGCGTGCGCGTGAGAGAGAGAGAGAGATGGCAAAGCGCAATCTAAGTGGGGAAACTGAAGTCATGGAAATTTCCCCTCCATAAAAGTGAAGCATGACAATGGATTTGGAGCATCAAGGCTCGTGGGATTACGGGGATCACATAAATCCCCCCCCCCGCCGACCCTACCACCCCACCCCAATTTTAGCAAACCACATCAAGCTCAATGTTAAAGGGTTAATAATCCAGTTCTATACACCTCTCTCTGCTGGAACTGCACCTAGCTCCAAATCCTCCCTGACGTTAATATGTACACACACTGCATTGCACACAAGCTCATGCAAAGACACACACGCAGGCTTGTGTGTGTCTGCGTGTGTGTGTGTGGGGGGGTTATACATACTCACACACACACACACACACACGCACACGCACACGCACACGCGCACACGCACACGCACGCGCACACAGACACACACACGCTCACGCAAGCACCAACACACGTTCACGCAAGCACCAACACACGCTCACGCAAGCACGCACACACACACGCGCACGCACACACACACACACACGCTCACGCAAGCACCAACACACGCTCACGCAAGCACGCACACACACACGCGCACGCACACACACACACACACACACGCTCACGCAAGCACCAACACACGCTCACGCAAGCACGCACACACACACGCGCACGCACGCACACACACACACACACACACACACACACACACACACACACACACACACACACACACACACACACACACACACACACACACACACACACACACACACGCTCACGCAAGCACACACATATGCAGATGCAAACATGTAAAAAGCCACAGCTAGTCTGACAGACCCACACAGAGAGGGACTGTTCTCAGGTCTGTCACGTCCCTGTGCATCTGACATCATGGCAGTGTTATGGCTGTTGGCAGGCTGCCTCGGAGCGAGGAGAGCAACCCAACCCCCCCCCCCCCCTTCCCCCCCACACCCCCCCCCCTCCACTGCTGCATAATTTGGAGCTCACAGAGGTGTATGAGAGGAGAACCTTGTTGGAGGAGCCTGAAAATTGATCGATGCACCACAAGCCAACAACAGCGAAGCTTCACACTCTCTCTAACCCCCTTTGTTTCTATATGCTTCATTAAAGTAGGTGCATGTGCGTGCGTGTGTGTGCACGTGTATGTTTATAGGTGTGTGTGTGTCTAGTAGTGTATAGTATGTGTGTACGTGTTCTCGTACGCTCTTTCTTTACGGCCACTTTAACCAGGTGAACATCTCTCTGCTGGTGGTAATCAACAGTTTACACTCTCCTGCTCAGAGACAGAGAGAGAGAGAGAGAAGAGGAGAGAGGGAGGGAAAGAGGGGAGAGAGAGGAGAGAAGAGAGAGGGAGGGAGAGAGAGAGAGAGAGAGGAGCAGTTTCTTCCCTCCATTAGCCTCCTGTCTGAGGGAAGGCAGGGTTTTCATATAAGCCAACAGGATTAGAAGGCAACAAAGCATCAGACTGAAGAAATCCCTGTTGGCCCTGTGGTCCGTGTGTGTGTGTGTGTGTGTGTGTGTGTGTGTGTGTGTGTGTGTGTGTGTGTGTGTGTGTGTGTGTGTGTGTGTGTGTGTGTGTGTGTGTGTGTGTGTGTGTGTGTGTGTGTGTGTGCATTTACTCAAGTACTGTAGTTAGGTATAATTTTGAGGTATTTCTACTTTACTGGAGTATTTCCAATACTTCAGTAAAGAGTGTGCCCGTGTGTGCTCACGATGCGACGCATTGTGAGCTTGTAGATCTGCTATTTTCAAAAGGTTTTTATACATTTGAAAACTTGTGAAATGGGACATTCTGCATAATGAGTACTTTAGGTACTTTCATTTTGATACTAATTTTGTATTTTACTGACTTTTACTTGTAACAGAGTATTTCTATATTGCAGTATTGATACTTTTACTTAAGTAAAACGAGTACTTTTTCCACCACTGTGTGTGTGTGTCTGTGTGCGTGCATGTGCGGAGGCCAAGCAAGCTCCATTCATGCTAGTCTGTCTCTCTGGGCTGTCTGTCTGTCACGGCATGCAGCCCCGTGACTCGGCGCTATATCCAATCCCGCCAGCAGCATCATCCCTCATCATCACTCAGTCAATCAATGACTCGTCAGATAACCCCAACATCCTGCAATTGAGCAGTCAAATATAGAATTTGTGGCCAGTGATAATGGGTTATTATTATTATTTTTGACAGGGCCGGTTTGTGGTTATATAGCACGGGGTCCTTCTCCTCTTCTACATGTATAGGGAAATCCAGCAAGCACCGAGCACCTCCCCACGCCACTTTACCCCCCACCCCCACCCTTTACATGTACAGAAGGGGTGGGCAACATTGATGATGGAGAGGGCCACACTATATTTCCACACTCACTCCAGATGGCCATATTGCATATACTGTCGGGCAGACACGTCTTATCTCCGTATTTTAACTTTTTGTCACACAAAAGTAGCAAAAATAGCCGATCTACAAGCTCAAAACGTGTCGCAGCGCGCCGCGTTTTGAGCTTGTAGATCGGCTATTTTTGCTATTTTTGAATTGGAATCCAGATTTTTTTTGTGCTATTTTTTAATTAGAATCCTGAAAAGTAAAACATTTCTTTCATTTCAAATGCATTTAGTTATACTTATGTTAACTTTATGAACTTAAAGACAAATACATTGGACTTAAAAAAGACAATTGAATTTTAATACTAGTCATTAAGCTACTAATATAGACTGAAGTAATTAAAGCGGGTCTTGTTTGCATGTTTGGAATTGTAACAGCTGGAATCAATAATATATCAGTATCCCGATATTAACCTGCGGGCCACATTAAGTGAAGATGTGGCCCCCGGGCCGCCAGTTTCCCATTGTACTGTATGTACGGTGTGTCTTGTTCGTCGTTTGCATTTCAAAGAAAGTGCAGACACCTTTTACATCCGTGATGGCGGCGATGCTGATGGCTGCATGGACAGCCTTTTTCCGTGGTGGCGAGCTGCTCCCTCCTTTATACGCTGAGAGACGCTGGCTGCTGGGTAAAGTAAATCCACGTGATTAATCAGGGCTGAAGCTAAAACATAATAATAACCCCCTTTATATTAATGCACAGCTCACGGCTTGAACAGCTCCCCGGAAAGGTCATTAGTCATCAGCACCCTGCATCGCCACAATTAAGCAGCCGCATACTATTACTCTCTCTCTCTCTCTCTCTCTCCCCCCCTCTCCCACCCAGTGTTGCCCGATTTTGCGAGAGCAATAAGCAACCAGGTCTATGAAAACAATCCCAGAAGAAGCGACTATATAGGCCACAGGAGCACTTCAAACCTATTTACATCGGCTATTTGAAAATAGCCGCTCTACAAGCTCAGAAAGCGTTGTGATGCAACGCTTTGTGAGCCTCTAGATCTGCTATTTTCAAACAAATGAATTCTTCGGAACATTTTAACCATACAAATCTGGTCCCTGGCACTAAATATTTTCAGATGGGGGTCCATGGACAAATACATATTAATTTGTGGGGGTCCTTGACATGAAAATGTTTGAGAACCACTGTATTAAACAACATTTAGGAAAGTAGCCCAAATAAGCAACTACACTTTAGAAACAAGCCCAAAAAAATACCAATATTTACAAGCAACTTTGGAGAAAAACAAGCCCAAAGTCACTTACAATAAGCAGACCTGGCAACACTGCTTCCACCTCCTCTTTTTCCCTCTCATCACACCCCTCCCGTTCCCTCTACCCCACCCCATCTCTCTCTCTCTCTCTCTCTCTCTCTCTCTCTCTCTCTCTCTCTCTCTCTCTCTCTCTCTCTCTCTCTCTCTCTCTCTCTCTCTCTCTCTCTCTCTCTCCCCCCCCCCCCCTGTCTTTAATCACAGTGGCCTATCCTTCAGTAAGGGGTGGTGGTCCTGGGTGATCGTGTGTTCAGGGGGTCGACGTATAGACAGACACTGTTTTATTTATCTTATTTATTAAGCTGTACATTATCCTGCAGTGATAAGTGATAATAATAACCTGCTTGTTTTACTCCAGTACACAGAGGACAATTAGGTACCATTCCGACCAGTATACTGTATGTTTGTTCAGTGTCTTTATTAGCGCTATAAGCTCCACACACATCAAATATATCCTTACCAATATAGACATTGCTTTAAAGTATTTCAGAAATACATTTGTGCCTTCATTACCCCCACTGTTCTTTTTTTAAATGAGTAATTGGGCTGCGTCAGAAAGGCAAGTGACAGAATTTATGATCGTTATAGAAGTCTTATTTGCATTCAAGAGCTGCATGGCGGAAGAATATTCTTTTTTGAGGGACACTGCTTTCAAAAGCTGTCATGCACACCTAACCACATGCATTGCATACACCCCCCCCCTCCCCCACCCCCCCCCCCCCCCTCTCTCTCTCTCTCTCTCTCTCTCTCTCTCTCTCTCTCTCTCTCCAGCATTCCTTTTTTGTGATATCCTCTAATTTTGCCCATGCTGAGGCGAATTTGTCGCGGCGCGTGGGCCCGTTTGATTTCATTAACCCATTAAGACCTACAGTAAGACCGATTCTACAAAAAAAATTCTTCTAAATCCTAACCGTTAAAAAAATATATATATATGTGTTTCTATATCAGTGGTTCTCAAACTTTTTTCATGTCAAGGACCCCCCAAAATGATATATATTTTGCCGCGGACCCCCATCTCAAAATATTTGGTTCCAGGGACCCCCCAGGAGCAAAGATTTGAGTTACAAATGTTTGCTTTAAAATATATATATATTCAAATTTGCACACATTTTCAAAAATGTAAAAAAATAGCGGATCTACAAGCTCGTAGCGCGGCACTCTGCGCCGCGCTATGAGCTTGTATTTCCTGAAAAGCCCAAAGAAATAAAATAAAAAATGACACACAAGATGCGTTCCCGGTCTTAATGGGTTAAACAGAATATTTAAGCATAAAAATTGTTTAATCGTCTCTCATGTCATTAGGAGATGGATTTCATTTTGCATACATTTGCATACTTCCCCTATCAAATTAAAGCGGGGCGAATATGCAAATGCAGGAGTGTGGTGGGGTAGGGTGGTGGTGCGGGGACTGGGGTGGTGTGGGGGGGAGCCAGGTTATGGCTGAGGTGTTTATTGTCATCACTTCAGGCAGTTCTCCACACTGCGGCGGCGGCGCCTCCTCCGCAGAGCCTCGGTGACGACGGCGGCGGCAACATCTGGACGACGCCCGAGGGTGGGGTGGGAGGAAGGGGTGGAGGCGGGAAGGTGTAGGTGGAGTCGTGGCGAGCTGCTGTTCGATTCCAAGAACTCAAACACATAATGTGTCAAATAAAACACGGAAATCACCACGAAAAACGACTTGAACCCTATATACCGGTATACTTGCTTGACCCCCAGGGCATGGTCAGTGGTGGAAAAAGTACTCACATTTTATACTTAAGTAAAAGTATAAATTCTGCAATGCAGAAATACTCTGTTACAAGTAAAAGTCCGGAATTCAAAATTGACTTGAGTAAAAGTACAAAAGTATTGGTATCAAAATGTACTTAAAATACCAAAAGTAGAAAATACTCATTATGCAGAATGTCCCATTTCACAAGTTTTCAAATATATACAAATCTTTTGAAAATAGCAGATCTACAGCTCACAATGCGTCGCATCGCGATGCATTGTGAACTTGTAGATCGGCTATTTTCAAATGGCCGAAATGTATATAGGGCTGAAGTGGTTAATGTATGTTTTGTAATCAAAATCTACAAAGTAACTAGTAACTAAAGTTTTAAAATCATTGTAGTGGAGTAAAAGTATAATATTTGCCTCTGAGATGTAGTGGAGTAGAAGTAAAAGTACTGAAAATTGGAAATACTCCATTAAAGTTAAAAAAAAAAACCTAAAAATTGTACTTCCAAGTACAGTACTTGAGTAAAAGTACTTAGTTACTTTACACCACTGGTGTCCATCACATCATTAATAGGTAGTCTCTCTAATTACTACCCCCCCCCTCGCCCCCTCCCCTGTGATTTGTCCATCCCTATATGCTGAAATGTATGGCGAGAGCCAATGAAGACATATACAGTCTTAATAATAAGGGGCCCGGATGCTGTTCTTTCAACTGTAGCTTCTGCATGTGTTTTTATCAGCTGTTCCCATGCTATTGTCCACATGGCTAGGCAGCGCTACTAATGAGGCAGTAATTAGCCACGGCGTAACGCTTCTTCACCCATGCTTAAGTCCTCGCTAATTTTTTTAGCCCCCCCCCCCCCACACACACACACTGTTAATTTTCTCACGCTAGCAATTTTCCGTCATCACAGTAAGAATTTGTTCCGGCACAATAATAAAGGTTGAGTTGTGAAGACAGATTACGGTGGTGCATTATTAGCGCCTGTAATTGTAACTTTAGAGAGAGAATGTGATGTCTGGTTAACTAACCAGTGGTGAAAGAAGTACTTAGGTAAAAGTAGCAATACCACAATATACTGTACAAATACTTTATTACAAGTAAAAGGCCTGTGATCAAAATACGCTTAACGTACCAAAAGTAAAAGTACTAATGTTTGAATAATAGCAGATCTACAAGCTCACAACGTGTCGCATCGCTATTTTCAAATAGCCTATTTAATATAAAACAGGGCTAAAGTGTTTAATGTATGTTTTATAATATAGTAATGTATATCTGCAAAGTAACTAAAGTTTTCAAATAATTGTAGTGGAGTAAAAGTACAATATTTGCCTCTGAGATGTAGTGGAGTAGAAGTAAAAGTATTGCAAATTGTAAATACTCTAGTAAAGTAAGAAGTAATTCAAAATTGTACTTAAGTACATGTACTTAGTTACTTTCCACCACTGTAACTAACCACATTTTACTTCTCACCATGGAGATGTATAGACGATTCAGATGATACACCCTTGCGGTCTACTATTGTCAGATGAATAATTGGGCAAAAAAAAAGGCCTCTCCCGTCTTTCACTGCTTATAGCCCACAATCATGGCATAATAACAGTATCATCACTCCATAGATTAAACATGATATTGTAATTTTTAAAGATAAGAATTCAAATACAACACACAGCCAAATGAAATAGATGGGAATCCAGGTGGCAGCGAGGTCCTCTGGGTAATCATTGATCAGTCATTACTCGGGACAATGATGTAGAAGGCAGTAGTTCAATGGATGTGGTCTGCAGCTGTCTCTGGGGAGGGAGAGAGAGAGAGAGAGAGAAAGAAAGAGAGAGAAAGAGAGAGAAAGAGAGAGAGAGAGAGAGAGAGAGGGAGAGAGGGAGAGAGGGAGAGAGAGAGGTGGAGACTCCAGCCAGAAATAGACTAAACACATCCCAGCAGGTCTTACTTCTTTATGTACTCAAGCTGTCTAAAAACAATCAGTAGAGAAACAGACACAACGTGGGAAGACAGACAGACAGTGTGTGGATTGTGTGGAAGACAGAGGAAACATAATTAAGACGTACAGTACAATCCAATAATTGTGATAATGAGGGTCCCTGACAGATCATTCTCCTTCCATGTGTCGCCGTCTAGCCTGCACTGCATGCTGTCCGCTTTAACAGGTTAGCCTGTTCCCGTCAGAGGGTCTCGGGGCGAGAGAGAGAAGCCTTGTGGTGACTTTGCGGAGTGGCAGGGGGCTCCCGATGACACCCCAGCCCCAGCCCAGTGGCAGAGGGCTGGGGGTAATAAATCATGGCCAGTGGCAGTCAGATAAACGGCCCTCGGAAGCTGATTGCGAGGAGAAACTATTGTGACGAGTGTGTGGTAGTAGTGAGGAGGCATGCTGCGACCTCTGTGAATAAGGGTCGCCTCTCCGTAGAGGGAGACCCAAACAGCTCCCTGTGTCTTAATTTACCCTGAAAAGCCATTACAGCCTCTCGACTACCCCCCACCCCCCCAACCCAACTCAACCCAACCCCTGCCGCCGCACGCTTTCTCTCTCCTTCTCGTCTGTCCTCCTCTCTCTCTCGTTGAGGAGCAGATATTCTCCAGGACCTTCGATGGCCCTCAAGCACAAACTCTGAAATGAGCTCCCCTGTCTGAAGAAGACAGCTCCTTCCCCTCCCCATACACACTCCTTCCTCTCCCCATCCATACACACATGGAGAAGCCAGACTCTTGCAGAGAGGTGGCCCCTCTGCTGGTCATCTGGAGACTTCAAGTCTAATTCATAGTGATCACAGAGCGGGGGGGTTGTTTTTATGGTTTTCCAGTAGATGCTACTGAAGGACTTAGGGCACTGGCCAGCCACCAGGAGTGGGGCTGAATGTTGTTGCAGCTCAAATGAAATGTTACAGTCTGATATTTTTAGTTGTTTTCTTTTGTTGCCCCTGTTTAATAGGTGCCCCCCTGCTGCTCTCCAGATTAACTATCACTATAAAACCACACAGCTACAATCCTTTTTTTGTTAAAAGTTCATGGTTTATTGTGAAGCCTATATAGCATTAGAGGTGCATTAAGACCTACCTACAGGTACAGTAAATACATTCAACAAAGCTTAGAGCGGCACAACTGATTATCTATAATACTTACCATACCTTAAGCCAAGCATTAAGCCCTATGCCTTGTAGCTACAAAGCATTGCCTCTCCAGCTGTGGAAGAAATCTTGAAATACATGGGGTTATTAAGGCAGCAATTTGTTGAAATCTAATAAGAGGGATGGCGAACATGCATGTTTCACTTTTTAGATCACATTCTACTTTAAAGATCTAGATACATGTGGTGCTTACAATTAATAATTTCATTAAAAAAGCAGATCTTAGCCCCAGGAGCTTGGATTTTATACCCCCTCAAGCTCCTAGTTGTAATTATAAAGTATATTTAATGTAGGACTATTATACATTTCTATACTCTTAGAATGGTACCCCAGAATTCAATGTCTGCTTTATGTAATGTTAGAGATTTGATGCCATTTGAGGCATTTGTGCCGAAACGTTGGTAACTTTGTTCTCTGCGTCCTATAATAAATTTGCACTTTGGTTATAACGGTGTGTGCGGCCACTTTTTGTCTTCTGACAATTTACCTTTAGATCTTTCTGCCGTGAGCCAGCACCACTACAAGGACCTGGTGTGCGTAGCATCTTTTTGCACAGAGATTTGATGCCACACAAAAAAACATGAAATGACATGTTATCGTAATCAGGGATTGTCTGGTCATATATAAGAACACATTAATTTGATATGGTGAAAAAACATATTATCTATAAGTGCAATTTGGAAGACGAGACAGATCATAAACATGAGCTTCACAGAGCATTGTCATTATCATATGCAGTACATCCCACTTTATGACGCTCCCAACAAAGACTAGAGCTATGCAGTGGTGTAAAGTAATTAAGTACATTTACTCAGGTACTGTGTTGAGGTACTTTTTCGACGATAGTTCAGTCTTCTTTCACTTTCTCCCCGCCGTTTGGTGCCCCCCCCCCCCCCCCAGGTTGGTGCCCTGTGCTTCAGCATTCTGCTTCTCATTCTCAGAATTATAAAGACTTCGTTTTTTATATATCATCATTTGCCAGACAAATATAGTGGTTAAACAGCAGAAAAGATAGCATATCTTCTGTAGAAAACAAAACATCCTTACAGGATGCCTCATTTATATTTCATCATCACAATGCGTTGTGAGCTTGTAGATCGGCTATTATTGGCTTATTTGCATCAGGTAACATGTTGAGAGCTTTGTCCGTTGGGGATATTTTTCTCCTGAGTGAACTAGTGGCAGATCTCCTTGGGTTTGGTTGGGTAATGAAAAGGTGGAGGTGTGATAACATTTGACACCGACACAGACTGTCAATGATACACCACAGGCTCTATTGAAAGAAAAAACAGCACACATGCAAGAATTGCAGGTATTATGACATAATAATGATAATCTGCCTTAACATTCCATTCTGTTTGATATCCGTCTTGCTGCATGGGTGAGGATTTTTCTCTTCTTTGTTAGCTGTCCTCCGGGCCCCCCCCCCCCCCCCCCCCTCACCTGGGGCTCGGTCCTTTGATTATCCCTTTGTTTTTCACTATACAGTACCTCCTCTCACTCCCCCAGTTGTCCTCCAGGTGCTCTGCCGCCGCGCTATGATCACCGGTAGGAAGGCAACGATATGCACGGCGACTCAACAACTGTCTGGAAGCATCAGCTGCAATGCCTCGGTGGAAAACCTGTTTATTCTATTATTCATGTTGCTTTATTAGCTTGTGTATTCTTCTCCTCTAAGATGGCTCATTTTCAATTTGGTGTGTGGTGTGACTGGCCCGCCCGCCTGTGTGTGTGTGTGTGTGTGTGTGCGTGTGCGTGTGTGTCGTCCAACAGCCCCCCCCCTCCCCCCACACACCACGATGCTGTGATAGTCATCAGCGTTATCTTTCAAGTGAGATTACAGCGAGCGGAAGATAAGAATATGCATTCTTCAGCTCAGGGGAGAAAATAGCATCGGGATGACACTTCATGATATGTGAATATTTCTAATGAAACGATATGACAATATATAAGAACAATCAGTGATGTTCTTATGTTGTCAATTGAGATGTTTTTTTGTTGATGTGCTCAATCTTGGTAATAGGCGTAAGAGCTTTTCTCAGATGCTGTGTGTAATTTCATTGACAGTAAACGGTAAAAGAAAATAGAAATGAAAAATTGAAAAGGAGACCCATGGATCATATTAAAACCAGGTTATGATACATAACTGTGTGTGTGTGTGTGTGTGTGTGTGTGGGGGTGTGTGTGTGTGTGTGTGTGTGTGTGTGTGTGTGTGTGTGTGTGTGTGTGTGTGTGTACAGTGTGTGTGTGTTAGGGCATTCACGAATAGTGATTTTTAGCATTCGAATTATTCGACCTATAAGTATTCGAATACTCGATTAATCGATTTGATTATAAAATAACAAAAAAAATAAAAAAAAATTAAAAGTTTTTTTAATGGCATTGATGACTCGACTCAAGGAATGCGAGTTGACGTCACACCAGAGCTCACAGCTGCATATCTGCTGTAGAAAAGCCAAAAAACAAACAAACAAAAAAACATTTTTTTATAGAATAATCGAATAGTGGTTTGATAGTCGAATATTCGACTATTCTGTTAATGCCCTAGTGTGTGTGTGTGTGTGTGTGTGTGTGTGTGTGTGTGTGTGTGTGTGTGTGTGTGTGTGTGTGTGTGTGTGTGTGTGTGTGTGTGTGTGTGTGTGTGTGTGTGTGTGTGTGTGTGTGTGTGTGTGTACAAAGTATATGCGTGTGTGTGTGTGTTAGCCTGGGACCAGACGAATCTGCGAGTGCAAAAAAAAATTGCACTCTGCGATTTGGGTCTGGCACCGCTCCATAGAGAATCCATTTCCTGCTCCAGAAGACGTGGGTGACCAATCAGGGCCCAGGATTCAAATATGGGAGACTGTAATAGGTAGTTGGTTGTAGGTCTAACCAATTGCGTCGAGGGCCATTGTTTTGATCCCGCCCCTTGGGAAAAAACGTCCTCATGGAAGCACCCAGTGATTTACTGTAGTCTGGCTACGCGAGGCTATGGTGTGTGTGTGTGTGTGTGTGTGTGTGTGTGTGTGTGTGTGTGTGTGTGTGTGTGTGTGTGTGTGTGTGTTTGTGTGTGTGTGTGTGTGTGTGTGTGTGTGTGTGTGTGTGTGTGTGTGTGTGTGTGTGTGTGTGTGTGTGTGTGTACATACATATGTGGTACGTATGGATCGGTCAATCAGGGACAGTTGCTCTACAAAAATAGGGGAAAGAGATCCTGCCAAATTAAAGTATATTTTGGGAAAGTTGGGTTTTAAAAACATATCCTTTATACTGTCATCATCTTTGAAAGAGGGATTTAGACGAGCTGTGCTTTTGACTCATATGTACAGTATGTATTCCCTGTAGGCCGAATGTGTGCCTCTGTCTGGAACGCAAAGTACTCACTCAACTTCCCCTCCACACACACACACGCACACACGCACACACACGCATGCGCGCGCACGCACACACAACAACATGTCCATTGTGACAGGCCCTCAACTTTTTTCCAAAAATCTGGAGTTAAAAAATGTGTGTGCTTAAAACATTTATGACTGATTAGCCGAGGACTTATCCTGTTTAAACCCTTTTCATGTATAAATCATGTGTATTTTGATTTGAAGCGGCCGCTGCTGTGTTATTGATGAGACGCTTCGACTCTCTAATCAATTAGTAATTGGAGTGCGGCTTTTAAATAATGCATTTATTAGGCCCTCTGATGTGTTTAATGGGAGCCCCCTCGCAGCGCAAATACGTATGAAGTGCTCTAATGAGTGTTTTATGGGGGCCCAGCCCTGGAGAAAATGGCACATCTCACTCTGGTGGCATGCATCGCTCTATATAATAATAATAATATGCCTTGTTTACACTGAACCGGAGGACCAGAAAATACCCATGCATCAAAGTTCCTACAAATCGTTGTTGTGTGGTTTTTATTCTCCACTCAATCGGCCGCCGCGTTGGAGAAGGGAGCGTGTGTTCATGTTTTTTTGTTTTGTCATCAGCTTGTTTTCCCCCTCACTGACAAACAGGCTAACTCATAACTTATGCCATCCTCCAACCACTTGCCCCGTTAATAACTCCACACACACACACACACAGAGAGTTTTTTTTCCCCCCCAGTAGAAAGACAACAGTGAAATGCATCAAGTAGTTCATTACTACAACAGCATATTCAGGGGTGTAGTGCTACTTTTAGAAGTGGGGGAAATCGTATTTTGTGTGTGACACTGTAGTATGATCAAGTAGGGCGTTAATTCAAATCCAAAGAGTTTTCTGAAAAAAATGTATGTTGCTATCAAGGGGCAAACCCCCTTCGCTGGAATTGAAGCTCACTTCCGGGTTCTTGTTCAGCCTGCTGTTCATATTAATGGCCAAAATAGCATGGCAAATGGCAAAAATAGTTAATGTAGCGTCACAATCATTTGAACCACTTTAACCATATTTTGTACTTTGGCTATTCAAAAATAGCAGATATACAGCTAATAGCTACAAGCTATTAGCTTGTAGATCTGCTATTTTTGAAAAATCCCTGGCAAAATATTTTGAGATGGGGGGGGGGGGAGGGAGTCCGCAACATGAACAAGTTTGAGAACCACTGCTGTACTGTACGTGTGTGTGTGTGGGAACAGGTGAAAGTAACACAGTTTGGATAAAAGGCGCTATTAACAGAAATGCAGAGCAAAATGTAACCGTTCCGAGTGGGTTCTTCTAAACGATCCACAATACGACGCACATTTCCCGGCGTGATAATTATCCAACACATGGGTGGTAAGTAAGCCACCTGTGTGGAGGCTCACCACCTGCCTGAGGACAAACCCCCGCTGAAGGCCTGAGCTGTTTAGCCAAAGTCTATATCACCAGCCAGGCTATGCACACCATCCATCATCGTCAGCCTGACTATGTTTGTGGTCTGTCAGCAGTGTGTGTGAGAGCGCATGTGTGTGTGTGTGTGTGTGTGTGAGCATATCCGTGTGGGTGACCATATCCGTGTGTGAGAGCGCTTGTGTGTGTGTGTGTGTGTGTGTGTGTGTGTGTGTGTGTGTGTGTGTGTGTGTGTGTGTGTGTGTGTGTGTGTGTGTGTGTGTGTGTGTGTGAGAGCGCTTGTGTGTGTGTGTGTGTGAGCGCTTGTGTGTGTGTGTGTGCGTGCATGCGTGTGTCGCGCATACAGGCATGTGTTTGAATCGTGCCTCTTTGCATATGTGTATATACGTGTGCGCACACATGCGTGGCGTGCATGCACTGTGTGTGTGTGTGTGTGTGTGTGTGCACGGCGGTTATTGTTGTGGAGCTGTGGCTCTGCTGGCAGGGGAGGGTTTTAATTGGAACACCCAGAGAGTGGTATGAGTGGCGGTGTCACAGTGAAAACTCTCCAGACAGGCCCACACTGATTCACTTCACATGGTGAAGCTACTAGTCTCCTGAGGGGACACAGATTAGAAAGACATTCACAACTTTAAATACCCATGTATCACATTCCTCCTTTCCCACTGCGTGCGTTCTGTGTGTGTGTGTGTGTGTGTGTGTGTGTGTATACTGTATAGGCCCACACGCTGTAAAACGCGGAGTGTTCATTTGAACTCGGAGAGTCGACGAACCCGTCGTGCGGTCGGGTGGGAAACTTGTATGTCCAAAACCGTTCCTTTTAACCCATTCAATCCAGGAACGCATCTGTGTCATTTTAGATTTCTTTGGCTATTCAAAAATAGCTGATATACAAGCTCATGAGCTTGCAGATCTGCTATGTTTTGCTAAATCTTGAAAATGTGTGCAAATCTTTGAATATATATATTTTTAAGCGAAAGATTTGTAACTCAAATCTTTGCTTCTGGGGGGTCCCTGGAACAACATATTTTATAAATGTTTAAAACAATATATATATTCACGGCACTCGTGCCGCACTATGAGCTTGTATATCTGCTATTTTTTAATAGCCAAAGAAATCGAAAATGACAGATATGCGTTCCCGGATTGAGTGGGTTAATGTATTATTTTAAAAAGTGAAAATTGCCGATCTACAAGCTCACAAAGTTTTTGGAGATGCAAGGTTTCTGCGACAGTGACGAAATTCAAACAAATTGTTTGGTTACATTTGTAGACTTGGATGGATATTTTTTTTTTTGTAAAAATGTAATTCTATTGTTGCAAAAATTATAACAAATGACTAAATCGTATTGTACCGGGCATGCTTGAGGGTGTGAATACTTTGTCTGTGCATGTATATATATGCAGTATGGGTGCACACATACACGTGCACGTGTGTGCATCTATGTACTATATCTGTGCATGTGTCATATGCATGTGTTTTTTTCTATGTACCTATCTATGCTTGCATGCACTCCCATGTTCCGCATTCTCCCTCCTTAAGGGCCTGTCAAGTGCATGCTCATTGCCTGTATTGATATGACAAGCAGACTGTTTAGACATTACTGTATTGTTGTTTTGACTTGAGATTACAATCAGCAGGCAGAGTGGTGACAGTCGACGGACTGGCTGCCTGTATGTATGTACGTTTGTGTGTGTGTGTGAGTGTGTGTGTGTGTGTGTGTGTGTGTGTGTGTGTGTGAGCATTGTGTCAGCCAATGCATGCATATGAATATGTTTACCACAACAAATCACTCTCGCACTGGATATTTCTCCAGTCTTGGAGCATGCGTATATATAAATATAAACTGCATATAGTACACTGTCTCTGTGTGTGTGTGTGTGAGAGCATGGATGTGCACGTGTGGGGCACAAGGACACATATGTTGTGCACGTGAACAAACCAAACAAGATTCATGTGTGAATCCATTCCTTACTGTACACGTAGGTAGTACCACAAACATAATTTTAGATTCCAAATTCAAGATGTTTTATTGTCACGTCTTATTTGAGTACATAAGAGTGAAATTGTTTGGTTTCGGTTCAGTTTTGTATCAGTATTCAGCAACAGCAACAACAAATAAATAATTATTAATAATTAAAAAAGCAACAATAGAATAGCAAAGTATGTACATTTTGAGGAACTTAAAGGTGCTGTGTGCACGGGTCCCACTTCTAAGTACATTACTATATCCATATATACAGTATGTATAAGTATCTATTTACGTATATTATGTGTACGTACATTTTGTGTGTGTATGTTTGTGTGTGTGCAGTCTTTTAATCCATCTTCATCCCTCTCTCCATCCTCATCCTTGTCCAAATACCTGCAGCGGTAGATAACGTTCTCCATTCCATCTCTCCTCTCCTCTCTCTAATACTTTGAGCCGCCATACTTCCTAGTCACATTCATCCCCCATTATTAACAATTCCCTCGCAGTGAATCTGTCTCTTTATTCTGTTTATTTTCTGCTTCTTCTTCCTCCTTCTTCTTCTTCTTCTCCTCTCATTTGAATTCCTGTCATGGCGCCCCTCCCCGCGCCTCCTGCACACATTTCATATACACATGCATCCCCCCCCGCACGCGTTTCACAAAACATGCGCGCGCACACCACGATATACACACAACAAGCCACCGGCCACCCTCCCCCACACGTAACAACCTAACATACATATATGCACGCGCGCCCACACAACACAACACACACACACATGCACCCACACACACACACACACACACACAAACACAGAGACGTGCGCGTGTGTGGTGGATGTTTCAGCGGGAGTGGGCCCTGACAGGAACAAGTGACAGCTCCCTAATTACCTCCTCACTGTAGACGCTGACGCCGGTGAGACGCACTGCTCATTTTCCTCTTTCGCCTTCCTCCATCTTCCTCTCTCTCTCTCTCTCTTTCTCTCTCTCTCTCTCTCTCTCTCCTTCTCTCCCCACATCTATTCCCTCTCTCCCTACCTACCCACCTCCTCTCCTCCTATCTCTCTCCCCTGTGGTGAATTATGCATGTCCAGGAACTCCCAATCTGCATTCTCCACAGCCCCCGCCGCTCTAGACAGCCAACCACCACCACCACCTATATATATGTTCCCTTCCATCCTGCAATGCCCTTCTCTCTCTGGGCCTGTGCGTTCCTACACATTTACGCTCACTTATCACCTATACACTGTGACGGAGCTACGGTGTGGCTGCTGTCTGATACAGCGTGAAATCACACAGCTAATCATGCAGCTAATCCTCCAACAAGAACCTTATAACGAAAAAGAAGACAGGGGTGATGGGGTTTCTCAGAAACTGCAATTCCTCGATAAACAAAAAAAAACGTATTCAAATGTTTCTCCTTTAGCAGCCAGAGGGGGGGGGGGGGGGGGGGGGAATGGGGCCGCCCCGTGTGAGTGACCGCGACCAGTGGTGGAAAGTAACTAAGTACTCACTCAAGTACTGTACTTAGTTACTCCACTACATCTCGGAGGCAAATATTGTACTTTTACTCCACTGCAATTATTTGAAAATTTTGGTTACTAGTTGCTTTGTAGATTTTGATTATTATTACAAAACATTAACCACTTCAGCCCTATATACATTTCGGCCATTTGAAAATAGCCAATCGACCGATCTCTCTCTCTCTCTCTCTTGTATATCTGCTCTTTTCAAAAGATTTGTATACATTTGAAAACTTGTAATGGGACATTCTGCATAATGAGTGCTTTTACTTTCGGTACTTTAAGTACACATATTGATGCCAATACTTTTATACTTTTACTCAAGTACATTTTGAATTCCCGACTTTTACTGGTAACAGACTATTTCTACATTGCAGTATTGATACTTTTACTTAAATAAAAAAATGTAGTCATTTTTCCACCACTGACCGTGGCGACGCGGCAGAGAGAGAGACGGGAGCTAGGGTGTTATGGAGACAGTTGGTCCTGTCTGTGGCTCGTATAGCGGAGGAACCGACCGGTTGGACACGATTCATCTCCCTGGAGGAGCTCGAGCTCCAAAAAAAAAGAAAGAAAGAAAGAGAGAAGGGGGGAGAGATAGAGAGAGAGAGGGGCAAGGGGAGGTGGTCTTGGATCTCTAGAGAGTGATAACATTCACACAGGAGTCCCCCCCCCCCCTCCCTACAAACACACACCACTCCCTCCATCCCACCCTGGGTGTCAGCTGAAAGGCCCAGATTGCATTTCCAGTTGACGCCCGCTGGACCCACAGGCATGTTTTGTTCTAATAGAAAATGGAGCCCTGACACCCTCTCCCGAATGCCCCCCAACCCCACCCTCTCTCTCTCTCTCTCTCTCTCTCTCTCTCTCTCTCTCTCTCTCTTCTCTCTCTCTCTCTCTCTGTCCACCATCACAGTGTGACTGTCCACAGGGAGCGGCCAGCAGCACACAAACACCAACGCTATCTAATCAGGAGCTGGGGAATAGGAAGGAAAAGGCTAGGGATAAAGGAAGGGAGGAGAGGAGAGGACATGGGAGGAGGAGGAGGAGGAGGAGTGAGAGGAAAGCAGAGGAGAGAGAGAGAGATCCAGACAACAGGAGGAAAGGAGAGCAACTGAACTGAATGACGGGAGGAAGAGACAGACAGAGAGAGAGAGAGAGAGAGAGAGAGAGAGAGAGAGGGCAGGAGAGTCTGTGAGAGAGAGAGATGTGCAAGGAGCAGAAGGGGGAGGAGGGGGGGCATGGGAAGAGTGGAGGAGGAGGTGGAGGGGTAGGGGTTAGGATGGATGGTTCCATATAGGACTAGAGAGAGAGAGAGGTAGACAGAGATATTCCTGACAGCAAGAGAGAGAGAAACAGAGAGACAGAGAAGAGAGACAGAGGAAAAGAAGAAACCGAGTCGGATCGAGAGTGAGTAGGGGGAGCGAGAGGAGCAGTGTTGCCAGATTCTGTGAGACAAGCAACCAGGTCTATGAAAACAAGCCCAAAAGAAGCAACTATATAGGCCACATGAGCACTTTAAAAACTATATATACATTGCCTATTTTCATAAAGAATCTTTAAAGAAAAGTGAAACATTTTGAATGTTTTTGGTAATATTTGAAATACACAAATCTGGTCAAATATTTTCAGATATGAATATGTTTGAGAACCACTAATGGGTTAAACAATAATTACAAAATTAGGAAGCAAAGCCCAAATAAGCAACTATACACTTTAGAAACAAGCCCTCCAAAACACCGCAACCACCAATATTTACAAGCAACTTTGCAGAAAAACAAGCCCAAAGTGGCTTATAATGAGCAGAAATGGCAACACTGGTAGAGGAGTGGAGCAGGTGGCGGTGGGGGCGCATGGTGGTGTCATGTGGGGGTAGCTGATAAAGTGTCAGTGACAGGCGTCACTCAGGGGAGAGAGCCACCAGGCTCGCTTTGTTTAGATGAGCCATTGATAACAGCAACGGCTCTTCCTCCTCAGCGCCTATAGAGCACTATATTATTAGTCCCTGCTTCATCACCCTGGGTCCTGACGGAAATATCCTGTACATGCTTGTAATCCATATACAGCTCCCAGTACGACAAAAAACACTCCAGTTATGGACAGTGGTGGAAAAAGTACTCACATGTTTTCAAATGTATAAAAATCTTTTGAAAATACATGCTCACAATGCGGCGCATCGCAACTCATTGTGAGCTTGTAGATCTGCTATTTATTTTTAGATCCGCTATTTTCAAATGGCCGAAACGTATATACTGTAGGGCTGAAGTGGTTACTGTATGTTTTGCAATAATAATCAAAATCTACAAAGTAACTAGTAACTAAAGATTTAAAAAACATTGTAGTGGAGTAAAAGTACAATATTTGCCTCTGAGGTGTAGTGGAGTAGAAGTAAAAGTACTGAAATTGGAAATACTCCAGTTAAGTAAAAATACCTAAACCTTTTCCTTTAGTACAGTACTTGAGTAAATGTACTTAATTCCTTTACACCACTGGTTATGAAGTCTGTGATTCCTAAATGCAGTCAAACTACAAGCTTGTGAATACTAAACACCAGATGAAATAAGTTCTATATTTTTCTCATTGACTATTGATTTGGAGTACAGTGGAAACTGGGGAGCAATCAACCAAGTCAATTTATTTTTCTTATGTGCAAATGTTCAGTGAAATAAATTGATTCTGATTCATATTTCTGACTAAATTATCAATATTGCAGTCAAACAATGAGAAAATACCCCAAAAGATAAAACTTTCCAAACAAGATAAAAACTTTCTAAACTTGCCTAAAATCAGCACATACTAACAAAGATTCTTCTTCACTGAATCATACATTACTACTATATGCGTATATAATGCTTACGGTATTAGCCACCTGTTTGCTGATGTATCGCTGCTACCAGCTGGTTTTGCTAATACGTTAATCACAGAACTGCAATTATAGCTCATGATACACTTTATAGCCGTATCCCTCATGTTGTTGCCATAGCAATTCCATAATTGACATTTTATGGTGTACTAGGTGAATTACCACAGCAGCCATTCTACCGAATAGAATCCAATTCCAGATGTATGGCTGGAGTCCTGATACTCATAAACATCAACATGTTGCTTTTTTCCTGCACTGTCAAGGACAGACACTGACTTTAGTTTGAACTCTGCTTAGTTACAGCTAACCAGTGGTGGAAAAAGTACTCACATTTTCTACTTAAAGGGATGATTCACCCCCAAAATTACTTTTTTTCTATCGATTAGTCACCCCATTGTTATTGTCATATTCGTAAGCCAATAATTAGATTTTTTTGGGTGAACTATCCCTTTAATAACTTTTATTCAATTCCTTTACTACAGTATATCATATGAGTATGGACAGAAATGTATGTACACTGCAACTGGTTTGCTCTATGGGTAGCATCGCCATCAGCGATTCACTGTTAAACAAGGTTCCAGTTAAATTGATTGTTTGACAGGCTTCGACTAAGCCGTCCTGTTCGCCGGATTTGACTGCCTGGAAGGTTGGAAGGAGACCGAGGAGGAATGGAGGCCAACAGGATTGGACGGCCACTGAACTTTGTTCGGTGGGGGTGTGGGCTGCAAGATACAGTATGGGCTGCAAGATACAGCACAATGCCATAGTCGGAGCATTCAGACATCAACGTCTCTATCAACCGACCGCCCTGAATACATAAAGGAGCGGTCGAAGCCGTCACACGGCCCCCCGAACGAGCCTGGCATCAAGCTGCACCTGTCAGTCCTGACTTACAACGCAGAACCGAGACAGGTGAAGACGGCTCAGCTACCTCAGGGCGTGATGTCATCGCCGATCAAACAAACTACTCATGACTGCTAGCATCCTCTCCGCGTTGCATCCGGTTTATATAGACACTCGACTGGATCCCCCCAAAGATGAACCCTTAGCGAGGAGCCGGGTGGGGCGCCCCGCTGATGTCGCCCAGCGGAGATTGCTTGCTGAGTGGAACGAGCGAGCGCCACTTTTCCTGTTTACCGCCGGCTCTCCCTAATGACTGGATGGTTTTGACGAGGATCAACATCAACACTGATGATAATGGCTCTATGGTAATAACACTATTGGACTCAATCAAGATGATAATGAAGATGGGGATTATGGAAAATGCTGATGGTGACGACGACGATGATGATGATCACGACGACGATGATGATGAGGAGGAGGAAGAAGAGGGGGAGAGCAGTGCTGGCGATGGGTCCATATCTCCCTCCTCCCCCCGAGTTGCAGATGCGAGGAGGCTCCGGGGGGAAGTCGTACTGTGCGTGCGCGCCACGCTGCCACGGGGGGTTGTCACTTTACGATGAAGAGACAGGTCCGTTGCCTATGATGGAATCTCCCAGCAGCCATTGCGGCGCCCCCTGGAAGCTCATGCTAATCGCTGCTCCCCCACTGTCAGCTCACGGAGCTGGCTCCACATCACCGGGGAGCTGTGTGCACACACACACACACACACACACACACACACACACACACACACACGTTGCCAGTAACTCCGACAGCAGCACAGCACAGTTCAGGGATACGCAGGAGGAGGAGAAGGATGGCGGATGATCCTGTGGAGTTAAGACACATGCAAGCATACACAATCCTGTGTGTGTGTGTGTGTGTGTGTGTGTGTGTGTGTGTGTGTGTGTGTGTGTGTGTGTGTGTGTGTGTGTGTGTGTGTGTGTGTGTGTGTGTGTGTGTGTGTGTGTGTGTGTGTGTGTGTGTGTGTGTGTGTGTGTGTGTGTGTGCGCGCGCGCGCGGGGCATGTACTCTTAACTGTATGCAGATGCATGCACATCCACAGACGTGCACGTGCGTACGCACTCATTGTGAACACATTGGGAACGCGAGTGCGCACGCGCGCACACACACACTCACACATTTCACTTTGACACTAATGTGCGATAGTGCTTTGAATATAAGCATATCATTTATCTGCTAATGAGTAGAGGGAGATGAGCCTGTTGAATATGCTAATTTGCTGCCGTATTAGTCTTCAGAGGATAGTTTAGAAGAGTGCGTGCGTGTGTTTGTGTGTGTGTGTGTGTGTGTTTGTGTGTGTGTGTGTACACGTCTCTCAAAGCCATGCAGGTCTGTGTGTCTGGGGGCTTCGGGTCCTGTGTCCCTTGTCTTTTTGGCGTACACAGGGGGACAGTCAACACGCTATCTGTTATCTACCTCTTGTTTGCTTATTTAGGAGGAGAGACCGCCCTTGCGGATGTCTTGGAGTGTCCCAGGATGTTTGCATTGCTATGTTTATGTGTGTACCGCCGAGTATATTTATCTACAAGTTGCGTGAGATTTTGTCTACCAGAGCGTCTGTGTAGTTTTTTAATATGTTTATTTATGTATCACCCAGGCCTGCGCACACAAACCTTAACGTGAGCGTGTGGTCCCCGCGTTCCGAGCAGAGTCTGTTTTCTATTTTGCTATAGCTTCACGTCGGCCATTTCTTCCTCACGTTGGGGCGATTGTTGTTTGTGCTTGGAGTGTGCATTTTTCCCCCGTGTGGGTGAAAACAGTGTGACAGTGTCATGAATTGTAGGCTATAGCCTAATGTTTACACGTCGTGCATATATACACTTTCCTTCTTTTGTTTGCTTTGGCGTCAAGTAAGGTCACAGGCTGCAGCTCTGCCACTGGTCAACTCGTATTCCCCCCCCCCCCTGCCAGAAAAGCAGCATTGATTCATACTGGGTTAGGTAAAGACTATTTTCACATGTATACATAAGAGAGTTCACATCATACTTCACAGTCCTAAACATCAGCGTCCAATTAGTGTCAAGGCTTTGGGGTGGAGGAGGGCAAAAAATGAATTCAACGCTTCAACAAGCTGGTTTGTAAGCTGGTTAGTTTGTTGTGTTATGGGACATGTACTGTATACCATAGATATACCCTGGAATGTCAGGGTTTTAAATAAACAAAACACTATAGGAGCAAAGCTGTTGGACTTATATTCTTTTATACTGTCATTTTTGTGTCCAGCACCAGCAAGGAACTGGATGTGCACAAACCCACTTGTTTTGAACTGTATACCATAGATGCCAAAAACTGTTCCGCAGAGGTCGTTCCCCCGGAGAATACACACTATTGTGAATGTGACACAAGCCGAGTGGTATAGTAACAGTGTATAGGGTCCCCGGCCTGCCGTCCCAGAGAGAGCACTGTGGTAGTGGTTGGTATGGATGAGAAGTGACAGGGGTCATGGAGTGAGGAGGTGCCTGTCATATGTGGCTGTGCCTTTTGACCTCATGTTCTCATAATCAGGGGGTAAGGAGGACTCTGCTTTGTCATCCCTGGGTCAGGTGACAGCGTGGTAGGCTCAGCAGCATGGGAACGGGAGACAGCACAGAGGTACTGAGCAGTGGACAAAGAAACGTGCACACACACTCATACTGTATATACCCGTGGACATGCACATGGCGTAGAGAGAGAAAACATATGTCCCTATTTTGGTCATGTCATAGTGCAGGAACAACGTCAACAATTAAAAAAAAACTGATCTACAAACTCTCATGTGACGCGCTGTGAGCTTGTACAGTACGCTTTGCGGCCCTCACATGTAGCTATACTACTATTACAATTGTTGTGGGCATGCACATGGCAGACTTTAAGTTATGTGTGGGCAAGGCGGGTGTTCCTATGAGTGGATGTCTGCATGGTGACAGTTACAACACACACACACACACACACACACACACACACACACACACACACACACACACGGCAGCTTCGCACGTTGTGATTCACAGAGAGAAGTTGCAGACCCCCAGCGAATAGTTCGCTGGGGTCCCGTGGCGCTGTGCTCCGTTGTGCTACCCGGGGATCTGCGCTCTCTCCCAGGCTAGTCCCAGCTAAGCTATATGTGCTAATAACAACAGCGTTCGTCTGCACACACACTTGCACTGCGAGCGTTGGAGCGTTTCCGGTTAAAGATGTTGCGTAATGCTGTAGAAAAGTTGCGCAATCATTTAATCAACAAGAACGCGGATAAACAGGGAGTGTCGAACCACTAGTGGATTGAAACAATAGATATATCGGCTATTTCTGCCCTGCAACACTGTTGTATGACAAAGTATAAAATAGGGCTTAAGTGGTTAATTGTCTCCCTCAGCAATGCTCTCCTCTCCTCTCCCTTTCTCTCCCACCCTTCAGTCCTCTTAATATTCCAATCAGCGCGCATTAAGGCAAGGGGGCCGAGGAATGGAGGGATGCCAGGCAGCCAAAAGGAAGGAGGCATTACTCATCAGGGTCATGCTCCACTGCGCAAAACACAACCCCTCATATATCATCATAACTGCCACCCAATGACAATTACAATTGAGACGGCAAGGAACTAGGGGAGAGCTCTTTAATTTAACATCCAATTATTACAAGTTATCACTCCTTGATCAATGTAATATAACACACGATCAATGTTGCATGTGACACCAGAGATGGAGGTGGGGGGGGGGTCCGGGTGTGTGGGGGAGTGGGGGGGCTGTGTACCCCAAGATTATGTTGTGTGTGGGTGTGTGGGAGGGCAGTGGTAGTCAGTAAAGTAACTAAGTACATTTACTCAAGTACTGTACTTTTTTGAGGTGCTTTTCCCACTACATTTCTGAGGCAAATATTGTACTTTTACTCCACTACAATTATTTGAAAACTTTAGTTACTAGTTACTTTGCAGATATAAATTATTATATTATAAAACATACATTAACTACTTTAGCCCTGTTTTATATAGGCTATTTGAAAATAGACGATCTACAAGCTCACAACGCGTCGCATCGCAACACGTTGTGAGCTTGTAGATCTACTATTTTCAAACATTTTAGTACTTTTGATTTTGGTAAGTATATTTTGATGCCAATACTTTTATACTTTTACTCAAGTAATATTTTGAACACGGGTCTAGTACTAACAGAGTATTTCTACATTGCAATTATTGATACTTTTACAAGTACAAAATGTGAGTACTTTTTGTGTGGTAAGTGTTAGTCAATGATAATTGACTGCCACTCTCTGGCTCTCTTGTGAGCCACTACAATGTGAAATCCCAGAAGAGTCTTAAAATGGACCCTTGCCGGATTTTTTTTACACTTTACGAGTTATTGGGAGGGGGGAGTGATATTTTCTAAAATAAGTATTAGATAGCTCTATATTCCTATAGCAATCATCGCTACAGTGTGTTTAACAGGATTCTCCCTGTCTCTCCAGCTCTTTAATAATCAGAAAATAAATTTTCAGGTCGGGATACCAATTGTATCCAATCAGGGGAGAGACGGGGAGAGCCCGTGTAACACACACACACACACACACACACACACACACACACACACACACACACACACACACACTATATATATAAATATATTAATGCATATATATGTGTGTGTGTGTACGTGTACGTGTGAAGATACTCTGATTGTTTGTGTATTGTGAGGCAGCGTGAGAACAAAACAAGGTCATGAGTGAAGGAAGACAGTTGGTCACTATAAATAGCTAGTTGACATAATCACATTTACATACAGTGTGTACAATAGCCCTGAGCTAACTAAGCTATAGTGGGTGCTAACGTGAGTAAAAAACAATGTGACAGACTGAGGGAGTGAATGGACACCGAGAGAGAACGGAAGGAATGGCAACGTGAAGTTAAATGTGACAAATTACTGTTTAGAGTACATGAAACGGTGCTCTATCAGTGGAGTTTCTCTACTTCCAAGTATTTGTTTTGGTATCTGTTCAGCTGCACCGTATCGTATGCAAACACTGTAATAAACATTTGGCGCCTGCAACATTGTTTGGCAGTTGATCATAAGGCAATAGCCAGTGGTGTAAAGTAGCTAAGTACATTTACTCAAGTACTGTACTTCAGTACACGTTTGAGGAATTTTTACTTTACTTCCCATTTTCAGGCAAATATTGTACTTTTACTCCACTACAATTATTTGAAAACTTTAGTTACTTGTTACTTTGCAGATATATATATTATAAAACACATTAACCACTTTAGCCCTATTTTATACCTAGGCTATTTGAAAATAGCCGATCTACAAGCTCACAACGTGTCGCATCGTGAGGCGTTGTGAGCTTGTAGATCTACTATTTTCAAAATGTCAGTACTTTGGTACATTAAGTATATTTTGATGCCAATACTTTTGTACTTTTACTCAAGAAACATTTTGAACACAGGCCTTTTACTTGTAACAGAGTACCTTTACATTGTGGTATTGATACTTTTACATAAGTAAAACATTTCAATAGTTTTTCCACCACTGGCAATAGCCTGCACTGGGTTGCAGCTAACATGATGATACCGTATCTCTGCATGCCATTCCTGGGAAGGATGAGCTACATGCTCATCTCCTTGTAGATCAATGCTGTACAGGGGTTGCAATAACGTCCCAACAACCAATGCTATCGATTGTTTAGTACCACGACACTAAAGCAATGCGACCCCGCATATACCAGCAGATTTTTCGCGACCAGAGGAGATTAAGCCATAAAACAAAAGCCAGGCCAATAAACTTCACTGGTTATCGGGTTGATATATGCAATGAAAAGACACATAATTCCCACCCCCCCCCCCGTTTCTAATTGGACGTGACGCTGAGGCGTCTAAGATCCTCTGGATTTGACATACGGTTCGGCGCCATTATTACAGCGGGATCATCATTACCATAACTAGTGTTACTAATGATGCAAATGAGGAGGATAATGTTTGGTTTATATACTCTGTCGTTACACATTGGTGTCACGCGCCGAAGATTGCCGCTTGAGCTTGTAGATCTGTTATTTTCGGCACGCGACACTGCCCTACGACAAAGTATGAATCAGGCTTAAGAGAGAGACGGCGAAGATCATTCTTATAGGATTGCAAAAATGTAAAAGCGTGCGGAGGAAATGGTGGGAGGAGATTTAATTGTTTAAAACGAAACGGGCGCACGGCCAAAATCAGTCAAAGTTTATCCTCTTGTTTTAATTGGAGGATCTTGGAGTTCCCATAAGCCTCTTTAATAGCGGAACATAAACTAAAACAAACGTACTTGACTCCATGTGGCAAAGCATGGCAAAGTAGAGTAAAATCCATTTGCTAATTAAAGTAAATCTGCATATCAGTATTAGCCACTATTAGTATCGCGTATTAATATTGAACGTAACAGAAAGTCACCTTTTCTTTTCAGTGTGATCAGAGGGTTGGAGTTAAAGTGGAAACAAAAATGGGCCTTAGAGCATATAAACCCCTAATTCAAATATATATGCTAATTAATCTGGATTAATAGGTAATTTATGCAAATTGTTCATCTCCATTTAGGTGTGTATCCATTGTTTTGTCTCACTGAGTGTGGGCAGCTGCAATCACATGTGCAATAACATGCACTAAACAAAAATGGTGCTAAATAGCATTAAAAGTGGTCCCTCGTACTCATTGTGGAACTTCTTTTGGTGCTATATAGCACCTTTGTCAAAATGGTGCCTAAATAAACTAGGCTGAAGAACCAGCCGAGAACTTTTAAAGACCCATGCAGGGGCTTAAAGGAGTAGTTCACCCACAAAAATTACTAATTTTCTATCAATTACACACCCCATGAAGCCTAGAATTCATGGATATTTTCAGGAAAATAGCCGATTGGATCTACAAGCTCACAACGCATTGCAGGGCGACGTTCTGTGAGCTTGTAGATCGGCTATTTTCAGCGAAAGCCTTCCCCACAATAACAGAAAACAGAAAAAATACACTAGTAGTAGAAGAGCAACGTTATTTCCATGTAACAGTAAAATCCTCTGATTGTTAATTCAAGTCAAATTAAGGTTTTTATAATAATTTAGTTGTTTATATCCAATAGACTTGGGTTGCTTGTAATAAAAAAATATCTGTAAACACTTACCCTTCCTTTAAGCATGGTGGCCCTATAATACTGTGCTTTGTTGTATGAGCAAAAAAATTGCAGATCTACAAGCTCACAGCGTGTCACACATCGCGTTGGGAGCTTCTAGACGACGTGTTTCGATGACACAATTGAAATATAGGACCGCAACGAAAGTTGAATGTGGTTACAGTAATTATGTCCAGCGGTGGTCTGTGTTCAAAGATATTTCAAACTTAATTTTTTTTGTTTTGTTGAACATTTCATGATCGATGCCTGTTTTTAGATGGGATTATAGCTGTGGAAATGCAAGGTAAAGGGGGGGAAAAGTTCTAAGGTGTTTGCAGAGATCAGGTCATGACCATGTCACTTCACGTGTCTGCCTCTCGCTCGGCTCATGCGTCTCACATGGGGAAGCTTTCAGGAGGA
>NC_137608.1:15553404-15573404 GCF_963280865.1 Gymnoscopelus braueri | reverse complement strand
ACTCACCGCTCCTCTTTTATTCTTATCCAGGAATGAAACCGTAAGGCTGCCTGCTCCCCTGTGGATTATTTTCAGAGTAGGCGTAATGGCATTGTGCCCCGTTGTATTACTTCTCCCTTTGCTCCCCCCTACCCACCCCTCCTTCACGGGTGCTGGCTTTTTGTGTCTGCATCACGCGCTCAACCTAAGCCCGAGCGACTAATGGCTTTTCAATATTCACGGGGGCTCGGCGGCTCGCGATCGTCACGGCCCGGTTTGGGAGGAATGCAGAAGGTGTATAATACTGCAGAGGTGTTAAGCCAGCAAGCACCTGTTGGCACCGAGAGCGGGGTTGTGTGGGGTGAGGTGTGTCACAAGGGGGGGGGGGGGGGGGGGTTCACTGAGTCAAATACCAGTGATTGATTGAGTCCTATACCTCTGGAAATCTCTGTGGGAGCACTTATTAACCACTGGCATCCCTGTTTTGGGCATGTCGTCTTAGGCAAACATTTACCCTTTTTTTTTAAGATTCCCCCGAAAAAAATTAAAGAGTTTCAAAATATTTGAAATAAAAAAAAGAAATATTCACACATTTACAAAAATTGGCAAAATAGCAGATCTAATAACCTCATGGTGTCGTACTATGAAGTATGAAATAGGGTTTAAGTGGTTCATTCATTCATGAAAAATGTATGCCAGTTAATTAGTACAAGGTCAACACATAACCGCAACAGAATAACCAAGGCATCGTGTGTATGTGTGTGTGTGTGTGTGTGTGTGTGTGTGTGTGTGTGGCACATGGCAACAGTAAGCAGCCTGCACTCACATGCACACACATACATACTGTACATGTGCCCGCATCTCTGAACATGCCAGCTCGCCTGTGTGCCAGTATATCAGAGCGGGGGGGCATTTTCTCCCACACAAGTCGATATGAAATACAAGGCAAATCCCCGAGCTCAAGGCTCAAGCATAGATGTGTCAAATATTTAACAAATGAATGAGTTTTTAATCTGGGGCTCAGGGGAAAGGAACGTCACGATAACGTTTCTGTTTTCTTCTCTCTTTTTTTTGTTTTCCCTTCATTAGCATAATTTCTCTGGAGTGCTAGATTTCTGTGTCTTTGTTTCGGGAAACCCCGCTGAGATCTGAAATGGAGGCGCTAGCATTCAGAAGAGAAACCTCGGAGATGATGTCTCTCAGAAAAAAACCTAAAAGTGCAGCGGCGGCGAAGGAAGGCGAGTGTTTGCCAGCAACATGGCTCCCATTGTGCGTCTCTGTCTGTTCATCCATTTTGCCTTTAATTGAGCTAATTGAAATCTTAAACACAAGATTTGCTTTCTCTCAAGTTTCTTCTCTCTCTCTAATTAGACTGTTGTTTTTTTACCCCTTTATCCAATAACGCCTTGCTTTGGACATGGTGTCAATCACCCTGCGACGGCAGTGTAAAGTAAGCCATTAAAGGCTGGACGGGGAGGATTACAGAATGTTGGACCAACCTCTAATCAGGGGACGATTTGAAAATCCACCTCGGCGGGGAACGGATGACTCATTAGGCTTACACATACTTACAGACTTAACTGCGGGCATTTTGAAAATATTCAGCTTCCGAAACAGGAAAGAAGTCGTTTAATTAGCCTAAGTAATGAAGATCCCTGAAGCTAATTTTTGAATTAAATGTACATAATAGATCTAGATAGCTTGTATTCAGTGGAACTGCAGAGGAAAATGTTTCATGCTAACTTTGCCATAATCTGTTTTATCTTAGTTCAATATACAGTATATACCTACTTTATATTAGCATAATTCATTCATGTTATATACTGTACACTCCTAGGGTAGCTATTTCAAACACGCCAGTTCCTAAACAAACACATTATTAGGATATAATGTGTTTGCTAGTTATATATGTTCACTGTGGTTACCATGTCACTTAAAACAAATGTGCTGTTGCAAGTCCATTTGGTTCCATTTGTATTCTCTCAGAGTTACTGTACAAATACAATTCCAATTTAGGCATTTAGCTCTAATCCGCTCTAATCCAGAGCGATTTATGATAAGCAAGGTACAGTATAATCACTCAGAATGCAGAGAGACAGTGCAGTGCCTCAGGAAACTATAGGATCACGGGTAAACCAAGAACCTAGCATCAGTCTAAACAATATATGAAGACATTATCTGTACATTGAAACTGTAGGATACCAGGTAAACAATGAATAATGAAACAATGACTCTTCTCCCCTCTGGCTCCCAAACTGTGGAACCAACTCCCCATTGCAGTTAGAACGGCAGACTCAAGCTTCTGCTGGAGTCTGAAGACTCACCTCTTTAGCCCCGTAGCACTTGTCCTAGCCTTTGACGACCTTGCAGGCTTATGCAAAGGCTAAAATGTCATTTAGATGGCATGTTATGTAGATAGATGCCAGGTCATTTGTAGACCTGGCATCCTATAGTATAGTGTGTATAGTAGTAACGTAGTATACTTTAAGTTCTTATTTATTGGTATCACTTTTTAAATGTGTGAATGTTATATTATCATAAAATTCCTATAGTGTTTCAACCAATTATTTGGGGGGCACACTTGCAATACCCTCGCCGCCCACTAGGTTGAGAACCACTGCACCACCACCACCACAGTATCAGTGAACGGACCTGCCTCTGTGTCCTCACAACACCGCACTATTTAAAGCCCTCGTGTCACATGCTTCATCCAGTGGCTCTAAGGTTAAAAGAAGGAGAGAGAGACAGGGGGGGTGTGGGGGGGGTGTTAGTGGCTAGCGGAGGGTGGGAGCTGAAGAGAGAGTACACAGATACAGTAAACAAATTAAGTCAGACTTTATTTTTGAGGGGGCCGGCTGCACAGAGCTGAGCGTGTGTGCTGGCATCTAGTCTCAGTGTCAGCTTGGGGACCTTTACGTGCCGCATGCAGTCCATCTAATGCCTTAATGAGGCAATGGAAAAACATACAGCCCAGCACATCCTCCGCACAGAAAAACAACACCCAGAAAAATGCCACGTTAATAAGCCAATACAAGCTGCAAATGAATGCCTTTTAGAGTCCGGTCTTAAACAACTAGTCTTTCCCTGGGCCTGCATAGACGGTAGGAATGAGAGAGAATCTGTCTGAGTGTGTGTGGGTGTGTGTGTGTGTGTGTGTGTGTGTGTACAATCACAGCATATGTGTGTGTGAATGAATGCATTTGTGCGTCTATGTGCATGTGTGTCTGTGTGTGTGTGCGTGTGCGTGCGTGCGCGTGCGTATGTGTGTGTACATACGAATGTGTGTGTGTGTGTGTGTGTGCGCGGGCATGAGTGTGTGTGTGTGTGTGTGTGTGTGTGTGTGTGTGTGTGTGTGTGTGTGTGTGTGTGTGTGTGTGTGTGTGTGTGTGTGTGTGTGTGTGTGTGTGTGTGTGTGTGTGTGTGTAAACGAATTCTTCTATAAACCTGGCAGAGCGCGGGTGCGTGTGCGTGCGTGCGTGCGTGCGCGTGCGTGCGTATGTGTGTGTACATACGAATGTGTGTGTGTGTGTGCGCGGGCATGAGTGTGTGTGTGTGTGTGTGTGTGTGTGTGTGTGTGTGTGTGTGTGTGTGTGTGTGTGTGTGTGTGTGTGTGTGTGTGTGTGTGTGTGTGTGTGTGTGTGTGTGTGTGTGTGTGTGTGTGTGTGTGTGTGTGTGTGTGTGTAAACGAATTCTTCTATAAACCTGGCAGAGCGCGGGCTGCCACAGACATCAGCTCCGCATTTGCATATTCATGGCTCAATTTGCACTTGGCTATGCAAATGTATGCAAACATCGTTTCAGAACATTTCAAAAATAGAAACCAGCATTCCAAACGACGCTGTGCCTCTTAATATGCAGCCACACAAGAAAAAAAGAAAAAACCTGGAAAAAATTAATGGGAAAAATCGAACATGCACTGTAGCGGCTGGATATCTGATTTAAAACTGAGAAGGTTTTGTGTGTAGCAAAAAGATTGAAGTGGGATAAGAACATTACAACACAGTAAAATCCTCAGTGTTAATTTCATTCTGAGAGTTTAACAATGGACCAAAATTGCCCCATAAGGGTCCATTAAATTAACACTTTTTTTTTTTAAGGCATTGTAATGTTCATTTTGAAAAGGTCATTTCTTCCTTGATCTCTATGGCAAAGAATGGATCTGGGGGGGAAAAAGAATGTTTGAAAAGTTGTTGTTCTGTTGTGGAAGAACTCACAGAACCCCACCAGTACGTCCACAGTCAGATATGTATTTTAATTTTTAATTCACAATACGCTGTGTCTCGCAAACTGATCCCCGGAGGTTTCATTATTATGAATCACTTTTCCACATCTTACAAGCTGCCTTGCCACACACACATGCCAACCCCAAAAACCCTCCTCGGAAACCAAACCGCCGCCCCGCGGCAGGCAGCTCGTCCCTTCCTTCCAAACCAGTTCACCCCGAACGCGGCCATTGTCTACCGCTGTGCGGTTCGCCCTCGGAATGGAGAAAGTTTTCTCCAGACAGAGGATGGATGGGGAAAGACAAAAGAGTTCAGCAAAATCTACTTTTGCTTAAATCCTATTCATCTGCTGGGCACAAGGCTAGGGTAAGCTGTTCCCCTGGCACAGGGTCTGTCTGAGGGGCCGCGTGGGGCCCAACTGAGCTTTATCTCCTCTCCCTCTGCTCCTCAGGATAAACGGCTCCACATGGAGACCTAATCCTCCTCTTTAAACAGCCCCATTCCACCTCGCCTGACTCTCCTCCTCTCTTCCCTGACACTGGCTTCTTCCTGCCTTACCTTTCCTTTATACCCCCTGTCTCTATTTTCTTATAAACTTCAGACGATTTCCGTCTAAAGTTTCTTAACCCCCCATATCCCTCCTCATTAAGCACTTTCAACCTGGTTGGTGTCCTTATTATTTTGGGCAGGTTGTTATCGGATAAAATTGCAAAAAATTGCAGCTTATGGCTTACACCTGCAATCCATAACTATTTTATGTGTGTGAATGTAATGTTATTTCAACCGATCGCAGAGGTAGAGTATGTCGATACAATAACTAACACAACTACAGTGGTTGGGGGTGGTCTTCCTATACTCTTCTATTGAGACATTTATATAGATCCTGTGGTGGAGAGGTATTGCATGAAACTCATTCGCCTCCCCCTAATGCGCTCTCTATTATAGCTCAACTGTAAATATTTTAGCACTCGCCCAGCTGGGGACCAGCATGCGTATCCTAGGTAAAACATGAAAGTTACGGATTGCGGCTTTATAAGTGGTTAAACACCCCGTTTCGACCTACTGTAGCTATCCTCTCTTCTTCCTTCCCTCCTTTGCCGTGACTCCTGTCTTCTCCTGCCTTACCTTTCCTTAGCCTCGTCTCTGTCTCTCTTCTCCCTCTATTTCACTCTTATTGTGTGAGGCAGTTGTCAGTCTGCGGGGACCCCGGCCTTTTCCTGCATGTGAGAGAAAACAGTCGACCCAGGAGAGGCTAGTTAAACCCCTAACCGCAGTGTGTGTGTGTGTGTGTGTGTGTGTGTGCACTGGGTCCTATGTTCCAAAAAGGAAAAAAAGAAAAGTGTTAATTTTATGACACTAAAGCCTGGTAGTAAAAGGCAAAGCCCCGGCTAATTAGCCGCTGGTGTGAGGTGAGTGGCAAAGAGTGGGCGCGCCACGGCTCGAGGTGCCTTAATCATTGTTTACGAGAGAGCTCAGCAGGGTGTTGGGCTCTTTAACCTCCCTCCCTCTGTACTCACTACGCACTTCAGCTGCACTTAACGCTGTGTTTCTCTTACTGGCTCGCTCGGTCATAACTAGTCACAGATAGGCTACCGTAAACTGCCTGCACAAACCGCTTGATTCGACCCTGACTGTGAAAACTCGCAGGGATGAATACAAAAAACAAGAGTCACATCCTCTTTTTCCTCAGGATCAAGAGGTTATTTCTTTTTTTCTTTCCTTCCCGCTCTCTCTGTTTTCCCAACAATGTTTGCATTTCACTGCATGAGCAATAAATGTAGCAGAAAATTTCCATCTAACTAACCGGGACACCGAATCACAAAGGCATTTGATTCTTTTTTTCTCTCTTCTTTTTTTTCTTTTTTATCCTTGCAAGGTTCATTTAGAAAGTGTCCCATAATGGTGCTGCTTCTCATAAGTGGCTACAAGCCTCATTTGGCTTTGTTGGGGTGGAGGAACGAAGGGAACGAGGGAGCGAGGGAGGGGATACGGGGATGCCATTGAGAGGTAAGTGCATTACCATTCATGGAGAGAGCAAAGGGAGCAAAGGGACGTTGTGGACAAAGAAAGTGGCTGCTGCCTCTTTAAGATGGGTTTAAGTGATCAAAATTTCATGCAAGGCTGCAATTGGTGGTATAATGTTGCGCTTTAAGAGAGTTGCCTAATGGCTGCCATGTGTGGACACTGGGTTTTTTTTTTTAGAGGGGGGAAATTTGTGGAGGCAGGGGGCTATGAGGGGTCTGAGGCGAGGAGGCCATAGCGTGAAGGAGCAGCCTGGTAGAGGAGAGACTGGGGGAGCAGGGAGAGCTGCAGCGGCGAGCAGAGAGGGGGAGAGAGAGAGAGAGAGAGAGAGAGAAGAGGAGAGAGAGAAAGAAGTCTCACGGAGAGGCTCAGAAAAGGCCAGCCATATGAGATTACAGCATACCGAAGAAATGTGCACGTCGGGAAAGTTTGTGTATTTTGGGAAGCGCTCCAAATTTTCCACAGACAAGCTTTTTATTTTTTGGGTTATCTCACTCTCTCCTCCCACACCCGCTCTCTCTCTCTCTCTCTCTCTCTCTCTCTCTCTCTCTCTCTCTCTCTCTCTCTCTCTCTCCCTCTCTCTCTCTTCATACTTTGGACTAATTGCGTGGCGTAGCGCCCGCTGAGTCAATACGAGAAAGTCTGCTCCCACCACCCCCCCCTCCACCCCACACCCCCCTCTCTCTCTCTCTCCTCACCTCTCTTTCCAAACATTCAGTGATAGTGTGTGTATTTTTCAATGCGAAGAATAACATGTCTGTATATTTTTCAAGCGCATGTGTCCAGCCTTCTTTTGTGGGGTTTCAATTTAAATAAGACGACTGTTTGTATCGGGAGGGAGACGCTAGGTTTTCCAGGTTTGAGGTTGAGAGGAAACCAAGCGCGGTAGCAACATATGTTCTTAGGGGACAACACTCCAACGGTGTCCCAAGAAAATAAGCATGAGAAATAAAGATGTTTGATTAAACCGGTGCAAAGGTTCATGTGATATTTTTCAAGTAATTTTAGTATTTATTTTCTCTGAAAGTACATACATTTCTTTTTTGCTTGGAATCCAGAGCACTCACGGACACACCACTGCTATTCGGAGAAATGGGAGCAGAATTGGCTCAAAAGACAATATTTTCATTCTTATTTTACAAAGCAATCATATGTGTAGTGAGTGAGTCAAATGAACTCAAATGAGTTTAACCCATTCAATCCGGGAACGCGAAGTTTAGATGTCTTTGGCTATTAAAAAAAAATCACACCCAGTGTGAAGTGAGCGGTGTTATTTAGAAACAACAGTGGTCATCACAGTGATGGAAGCTCACTTTAAAAAAAATGATTTTTTGAAATGCGTGGTGCTATTTATAGGTTATTATTTCATCATGCGTCTCGCTAGCCAATCAAAGCAAAGGGTCTGAATAGAGTCAGCCAATCACTGTACGGCGAAAAGGGTGTGAATAGAGTCAGCCAATCACAGTACAGGGAAAGACTAATTCCCAACCCCACTTATAGGAGCGGCTACACCGCTAAAAAATAGCAGATATACAAGCTCATAGCGCGGCACAGAGTGCCGCGCTATGAGCTTGTAGATCATTTGTAACTTTTGTTACATTTGTAACTAACATTTTTGCTGGGGGGACAAATTATTTTGAGATGGGGATCCACGGCCAACTACATATAATGTCGGGGGTCCTTGCCATGAAAAAGTTTGAGCACCTCTGATATAGCAACATACGTTTTTTTCAGAAATCAGATTTAGAAGACAATTGTAGACGCGTTCCTGGATTGAATGGGTTAAGGTTATATTTCACCCATTACTGCAATACTTCAATAATCATATATGACACATTATGAACAAAATGTCGTTGTTGCAGTGTTTTTGGGGACGAAGGCTAAATAAGCGCAACACAGACCAACTGGACACATCTCAGACTGAAGTGAGATATTACGCCTTCGGCAGGGTGTGCACAGATCAGTTATTATCAAAGTTATTTTGGTTGAAAATATACAGTACACCCACCTGCAGTGGTGGAAAGTAACTAACTGTATATATAAAGTATACTGTAAATTCTACTTTTACTTTACTTGAGTATTTCAGTTTTTCAATACTTTGTACTTCTTCTCCACTACATATCAGACGTAAACGCAAGTACTTTTTACTCCCACTACAGTTATTTATACATAGGACGTTAACTACTTCTTATACATAGGACGTTAACTACTTAAGTCCTATTGTATACTTCTATTTGAAAACAGCCGGTCTACAAGTTCAAAGCTTGTAGATCTGCTATATTTGAAAACAATTAGTCAAATTCGTGAAAATGTTTCAGAACCACTGATTTAGAAGACATTTAACTTTTTTGGTCTAGTTCTCAGAAGAGCACCTGGAGATGTTACTTGGTGCGCACAAAATAAATGGTAAATAAAAGGAGCACCGAACCTTTTATTTACCTTTTATTCGGTGCACCTCGGGCCCCGTTTTGTCAACCGGGGGGGGGGGGGGGGATGCTGCACGAGAAAAAAAGGACGCTTCACCGGTGCGTTTCAAAACGCACCGCGCCTAAATTCCGCCGTTTTTCGCCGTTTTTTTTTCTTCTCGCCGTTTGGTGCCCTCCCCAAGGTTGGTGCCCTGTGCTGCGCTGCTTTTATCCGCCAGATTGGGACGTTCACTGCATATTTTGCACCATCACGGTGCGTTCATCATCGGTGACGAGTGCCTGCAACACAGCCAGCAGCTTGCTGCTTGCGAGTCGCGCGACTGACTGTGTCAGGATTCGAGGCCACACTCACACAATCACGTGCACTGCAGCATGCGTCCCCTCCACCTCCGCCTCCTCCCCATGGGTGTGTATTGTGTATGGGCGTGCATCACCGTGCATGTGTGAGTGTGGCTTCAGAAAGTAAATTCCTAGCCTCGATCTCCAGGCTTTTAGTTTTTAGTTTTGCTAAAAAATTAAAGCTTGGAAATTCCCAGCTGTTGGTACGCAAAAGCGCCTCGTGTCGTCTGATGTGCCGCGCAGAATTTATTTTGGCGACGCATGCGCACCTGCGCACCAGTTATGTGCACCCCTGTTAATGGGTTAACCCATTCAATCCGGGAACGCATCTGTGTCATTTTAGATGTCTTTGGCTGTTCAAAAATAGCAGATCTACAAGCTCATAGTGTTTCAGAAATTATTTGAATATATATATATTTTTAAAGACCCTGAGGCCTAACAGGTTTTAGAAATAAATACATTATGTTGCTATAATATCAGTGGTATTCAAACTTTTTTCATGTGAAAGACCCCAACAATTTGTCCGTGGACCCTAAATATTTAGTTCCAGGGACCCCCCCCCCCCCCCCCAGAAGCAAATATTTGAGTACAAACATTGTATATATATTCAAAGATATCAGAGTGCTTCTTCCACCCCTGCCCACCTGACATAATGCAGATTTGGGTTCAGTGTGTGTGCCCGCTGCCCACTGAATAATGATGACTGGCTGGAAATGGTTTTGTGTGAGAGACATCCAAATGCCCGCCAGCACTGACCCACATCCATGGCAGAGCGGTCAGAGGGCTCACTGCAGGACTGACCCAAAGAACAAGAACTGTGATCCACGTCCACCACAGGCCTCGCACACCATTAGGCTACTCTTGCTGTCAAAAAATTATCCTGCTATGAAATCCCTTTTTGGCATCTTTTACTAACAAAGTGTTTCTCTTTGGGAAGACAAACCCACCTTCAACCTGGAGTCCTTATTGGGCATGTCATTATTGGCAATGCTTTTTGTAATACCCAAAATGGCAAAGAAATGCTGATCAAAAGCTCACAACACTGTCATACAACTAAGTAGGGCAGGGGTCTTCAACGTTTTCAGGCCAAGGACCCCCTAGCTGAAGAGGAGAGATGAAGCAGAGACCCCCTCTATATTGTATAAAATGTTGTTTCTGAATTTGTTTTGCTGCTCTTTTTTCCCCTCTACACCTATAACTCTTTGCCAAAAAATAGCCGATCTACAAGCTCACAACGCCTCGTGAGCTTGTAGATCTGCTATTTTTGGCTAAAGTTCTCCTCAGAAAAGGGATGCTAGGGTTCAAATGGTTAATGAAAAAATAAATAAATTATATCACACAAAGATTTGGCGGACCCCCTGTAGTAACTCTGAGGGCCCCCTAGGGGTACCGGACCCCCTGTTGAAGACCCCTGAAGTAGGGCATAACTAACTAGTTATCAAGTTTACTATATCATTTCTTTTTTAAATGACCATGCCAGTGGTCTGGACCATTGAATACAAAATCATATTCCATTCATTTCAGTGTGGTTGCTATATCAAGTAATCCAACACAGTGAAAATGATGTTTGTTTTATTTTAGCATTGTCATCAAACATCAATCATCCATGACTTTTTAACACATTAAGACCCGAGTCAGATTTAAAAAATGTTTTCTAAATCCTAACAGTTTTCTGAAACACTTGTGTTGCTACAGTATATAAATATCAGCCAAAGAAGAGATCTGAAAAAATAAATAAAGCAAACTCTGGTTCATTACTGCAGAAGCTATAACAAATAGCTGTAAGCTTTGGAAAATGGTCAAGTGTACCTTGAGTCGTAGCCAATGGGTTAAACATGCCAGACAAAATGCTATGGTCTTTTAAACATGATATATTATCTAGTTGCGAAAGCATATTAATTAGTGTGCTAATTAACGTCTGACTTTAGATGTTTTGTTCTCATTAGATTCAGCTCAGCTTAGAACCTCTTATAGAATGACACGTGCAAATAAAGGCCAGTTATTGGTGTGCAGTGTTTTTTATTTTAGTTGAGTGTGTAAAGTTCAACATGTCTGCGTACATACAGTATACGTGTGCAGCGGGAGTCACTGGGTTTATTTCATAGATGCGTTTGTTGACAAACTAATAGCTATTCTATTACAGTGCGCTGATAAGAAGCAATTTCGTGTAATGCAATTTGATCACTGATGAGCACAGAAATTTGAACAGATGGGTACACACACATGGCAGAGGAGAGAGGAAAAAGGCATTTATCCCTTTAAGACCGGGAACGTATCTATGTGTCATTTTAAGATTTCTTTGGCTATTCAAAAACAGCAGATATACAAGCTCATGAACTGCACTATGAACTCTTGGATCTGCTATTTCTTTTTTATCGTGAACATTTGTGCAAATCTTTGAATATATATATTTTTTAAACAAACATTTTTAACTCATGTTACAACTTCTGGGGGGTCCCTGCACATAATATTTTGAGATGGGGGTCCACGGCCAAATACATAACATTTTGGGTGGTCCTTGACATGAAAACGTTTGAGAACCACTGATATTACAGCAACATATGTTATTTTAAAAAAACTGATAGGATTTAGAAGACATTTGTAGAATCCCCAGAAGCAAAGATTTGAGTTAAAAAAATATATATATTCAAGGATTTGCACGAAATTTTCCCCAAAAATAGCAGATCTACAAGCTCACGGCGCGGCATTCGGCACTCGGTGCCGCGCTATGAGTTTGTATATCTGCTATTTTTGAATAGCCAAAGAAATCTAAAAATGACAGAGATGCGTTCCTGGATTGAATGGGTTATCTGAGGCTGTGGCTCCGTGGCGTTCTGTCCCCCCTCTCTCTCTCTCATAGATACTTATCAGCTTTTAGGAGGCAGCGATTCACCCCTATCTCCCATCAACAGCACCTTGCGACACATGCTGCCTCACCACTACAAATCCCATTACTTTTATCCTTTGCTAATACTGGGGTGCTGCCGCCTCCTGTCAGGGCCCACGGCACAAACAATTTGCTTTCTCTCCTTCCTTCCTTTCCATTTCCCTGGCGCCATGCTCACGGCCAGAGTGCTAGGAGGAGGAAGGAGGAGAAAGGAGGCCTGGTTAGGAGGCCAAGCTGCAGGCCCTGCTAAAACTGACACGCAAACTTTGAAACGGTCACCTGGTATTTAGTGAGCGGAGAGGTGCAGAGATCTCACTCTTCTGTACTCGCATAAGACTTCCGTCTAAAAACGAACACACCATACAAAATATAATTGTCTTATTATTGTACGTTCTAAAAGTCTATAAAACACTTTGAGGTACTAATAAAGTATACGGCTAATACTATTATTATGCACTAGAATATGCAGATTATTTATGAATACGGTCACTCTTATACCGGTCTTCAATGTTTCTACAATCTGACTTTATGTGTAAAGGCAGCCTCAGGCTGTACCAGTGATAGATAATTATCTAACGCTCTTTTCACTTGTAGTAATTTGTATAATAGTTATCCATCCTACGGACCACACACACACACACACACACACACACAAATCTTTTGGCGTGCACCCACACAGACGCATGCACAAGTATGCAGACACAGCACACATAGCCTCACACACACACACACACACACACACACACACACACACACACACACACACACACACACACACACACACACACACACACACACACACACACACCAGCCCACATCATCCCTGATGCGTCAGGGCTTGTTGTGTTCACTCCGGGTCTGACCCCGTTGACCCCGTGTGCATTCCTTTCCGAGGTGATTGGCAGCCCATGCAAATACCACACAGCCATGACTGGCAGTCAGAGCCACTACCATGCCCTTCCCACAATGCCCCTGGCCCCTCCCCGTCAATAGACGCTGAGCTGGCGTCATTGTCCAAGATATACAGTGACCTCTTACCTCTCCCGACTTAAAGCCCGATTTATGCTTCGCCGGTGGTGGCGCGCAGCGAAAAACAGCCGATCTACAAGCTCACAGCGCGTGACCTTGTGAGCGAGCTCACGTCTTGTAGATCGGGGCTATTTTCGGCCGCGCGACACGGACAGGGCGACAAAGTATATCATCAAAGCACTTCACTCCTTTGCGGGAACAACCAGCCCCGGAACTTTCCGTTCGATCACATTGGAATGTGAGACACGTAGCCATGATCTCTCTGTTTACTGTTCGCTCTCCTTCACCGCTATCTCTGTGTCTTTCTCCTTCACTATCTCTCTCTCTCTCTCTCTCCCTTTCCCTGTCTATATCCCTCGCCCCCTGGCAGTCCCAGTTGCAAATGCCAACATACTGAAGCAGGGGAAACTTTTTTTCTCGTTGTTGTTTTTTGTTGTTGTTGTTTTTTTTAAAGCACACAAGACAATATGTTATTAGCATAAATTTAGTTCCGTCTGTCTGCCTCCCTCCCTCCCTCCCTCTCTGTCATGTCACAATCAGATGTCATTGCTAGAACGGGTTGAAGGGTAAACAACATCTTTCAGGTAACGTCTGCAGGCTTTGCCTATGCTCTGCACGACGACAAAGACCTTTATGGGTAACAGAATGCATTGCTGCTGTATAAACCGTGGGGAATCTCAGCAGGGGCTCTACGCCAGGACCTAAGCCAACCTGTGTTTATTGTAACGACACACACACACACACACACACACACACACACACACACACACACACACACACACACACACACACACACACACACACACACACACACACACACACACACACACACACACGGCAGCGACCCAGTCAATAAAATCAGCATCAGGTGATCAAACAGGTGACAAGCAGCTGACAGTTAAGGACTTTAAGCCCCACATACATTGTCCTACGATGAATAACGAACATAGTGTGTTACATGCTAACAATGCAACGTGTTGTGAGCCCGAACTGTTCTGGTCTGGATTTTTTTGACAATATGACATGACATCTCAGCTGGGAGGTGTATGGCAGTGGTTCTCAAAGTGGGGTCCTTGGGGGGGTTCCAGGGGGTCCCCAGCTAAAGTAGTTAACATAGCATCACAATCATTTTAACCACTTCGTTCCGTGCTGTGAGCTTGTACATATGCCATTTTTGAATTAATTTTTTGAATAAAAAAAAAATTGGAAAGAAAGATATAGATTTTTTAAAGCATTTTTTCAACACACTCTATTCTGGGGGGTCCCTGGCACAACATATTTTCAGATGGGGGTCCACGGCAAAATCCATATCATTTTGGGGGTTCTTAGCATGAAAAGGTTTGAGAACCACTAGGTGTATGGAACGTCAACAGACCCCCACCACCATCGTACCGTAGCCCACCACCGTCGACAGAGAGGGAACGTTCCCTGGCGATTTCCACGGACCTCAAGCTCCGTTCCTCTCTCTCTCTCTCTCTTTCTCCTCCTCCTTCATTTCCCTCCCGACCTACTACTCTTCTATTCCTTTTGTTCCTTCGCCTTTTGTTCTTTCTCTTTCTGTTTTTTCTTCCTCTCCTTCTTCTTTTCTTTTAATTACTGTTCCCACCCTGTGAGGCCCCCCCCCCCACTCCCCCCCATGTCCCCCGAGAAGCGAGGGGTAGACGCGACCATGTGGCTTCACTGACAATGACATGAATGGCCGATGTGGCAGGGCCACCTCTCTGAGGAGCAGGGCAGGGTTGGATGAGAGGAGGGGTGGAGGCGAGAGGAGGCGAGGGGAGGGGGAGAAAGAAGGAGAAACGATGGAGAGAATGGAAAGGGGGTTGGAAGGAAAGACGAGCATCAGGGAGCCCCTCGGTTCAAACTCTTATTTCTCCGTCTCTTCTCTCCCAGGCGGGCGGGGGGATGCTGGGTTCCCTGGGTGGTTTGAGGAGCCGGGTTGGGTGGTGGTGGTGGGGGTGGGGGTTGGGGGGTGGGGGGGCCGTGGTTTAAATCATTAAAGGACAATAAAGGGACAAAATGTCAGCAAATAATGAAACCGTGTTAGCGGCGCTCAAGTGCTAGTGATGTAAGAACCCACCAGGGCCCGGGAGGCCAATGAAAGTTAATGACAGAGGATTATTTCTCTCTGGCGGTCCAGCCGCCACGCACCACTTTTCTAAGGACTGATGTCTGTCACCGCCCGGTCTGCTGGTCAAGAAGAGCAGCCAGCGGTCATGACGTACTCGGCGCACCACCGGCAGGGCCCTGACCCAGGATCAGCGGCACGGCGGCATCATCCATCCATCCACCACACAGTAAAATAATAAGTAAGCCTTGGCGAGCCACGTGGCCCATAGGGGGCAGGAGCCTTATATCTCCTGTTTCTGTAGCCTGAGGCGGCTTGATGTACAAGTAGGCTACACCCCCTGGACGTGACGCTAGTATGTCACAGGGACTTACCCCCCCCATGCTGCTCTTGATGTTGAGTGCCAAGCAGGGAGGCATTGGGTCCTGTTTTGTGTCGTTTTTTTGTGTTTTTTCATTATTGTTCCCACAATTATTTAAAAAAAAAAATCTAAATTCCATTAAAGAAATTAATTTTAAAAAAAAGTTTGAAGTAGTGAAAATAGCAGATCTACAAGCTCACAATGCTTTGCGTCGCATCGCGACGCGTTGTGAGCTTGTAGATCTGCTAGCTTGTAGATCTGCTTTGGGTCCCGGGAAGGCATCAAATTTCTCTATTGGGTTACGACCCAAAAAGTTATTTGGTGATATTCTATTACACTCTGAGTTAAAGGCTATTTGGTGGTATTCTAGTACACTCTGAGTTATAGGCTATTTGGTGGTATTCTAGTACACTCTGAGTTATAGGCTATTTGGTGACATTCTAGTACACTCTGAGTTATAGGCTATTTGGTGGTATTCTAGTACACTGAGTTATAGGCTATTTGGTGACATTCTAGTACACTCTGAGTTATAGGCTATTTGGTGACATTCTATTACACTCTGAGTTATAGGCTATTTGGTGACATTCTAGTACACTCTGAGTTATAGGCTATTTGGTGGTATTCTAGTACACTGAGTTATAGGCTATTTGGTGACATTCTAGTACACTCTGAGTTATAGGCTATTTGGTGACATTCTAGTACACTCTGAGTTATAGGCTATTTGGTGGTATTCTAGTACACTGAGTTATAGGCTATTTGGTGACATTCTAGTACACTCTGAGTTATAGGCTATTTGGTGACATTCTAGTACACTCTGAGTTATAGGCTATTTGGTGACATTCTATTACACTCTGAGTTATAGGCTATTTGGTGACATTCTAGTACACTCTGAGTTATAGGCTATTTGGTGGTATTCTAGTACACTGAGTTATAGGCTATTTGGTGACATTCTAGTACACTCTGAGTTATAGGCTATTTGGTGACATTCTAGTACACTCTGAGTTATAGGCTATTTGGTGACATTGAAGATTTGATTAAGCAGACGCTATTAAAATATCATCAAAGGGACTTAACTTGTTTAAGCAGAGATATTGTAGCACAGTCACTTTAATGATGGGCATCATGATGATGATGATGAAGGCTATTATGACAGTGATGATCACAATCATCATGTTTATTACATTGTCTTCATCGTCACTTTAGTAAACACTAGGGATGATGACTGTGGTTTGATGGACTAGTCTGACTTAAAGGAGAATTCCGGACATTTTAAGTGTTATCTTTGATGTGTCGTTACTCACCTACCGACGTAAACAGTGGCATTGTTTATTTCCAGATATTCCCCTGTCGTCATATTTTCAACCTCCTCCGTTGTCATAATGGGAGCGCGTGTCATAGGGAAATTCGTCTATTATAACCGATGCAAAATTATTTTTTTCTCTACTACTACTCATTGTGGAGTCTGATGATAGTCAAACATGCAGTGAAAGTTCCTGAGAGGCTACCGCTAATGACGAACGAGCTAACGCTAGTTGCTTGTTTCTCAACATGGCAACACCAAGTTGCCAGGTTCTGGGAGAGAAACAAGCAACTAGCGTTAGCTCGTTCGTCATTAGCGGTAGCCTCTCAGGAACTTTCACTGCATGTTTGACTATCATCAGACTCCACAATGAGTAGTAGTAGAGAAAAAAATAACTTTGCATCGGTTATAATAGACGAATTTCCCTATGACACGCGCTCCCATTATGACAACGGAGGAGGTTGAAAATATGACGACAGGGGAATATCTGGAAATAAACAATGCCACTGTTTACGTCGGTAGGTGAGTAACGACACATCAAAGATAACACTTAAAATGTCCGGAATTCTCCTTTAAGCTTAGCTGTAAAGTGTCAAATCAAGGCTTGGTGTTCACTCCCAGCACTGTGTGTGTGTGTGTGTGTGTGTGTGTGTGTGTGTGTGTGTGTGTGTGTGTGTGTGTGTGTGTGTGTGTGTGTGTGTGTGCGTGCACGTGTGTGCTAATATACACTGCATGTATATATGGTATATTATATATCCTCACACGTAGGATTAAGCCTGTACCGTGTCTGGGCTGACATGTTAACCCATTAAAACCGGTTAAGCATCTGTGTCATACTGTGTATACTTTGGTTATTCCAAAATAGCAGATATACAAGCTCATAGCGCATCACTTCGTGCCGCGTGATGAGCTTGTAGATCTACTATTTTAGAAGAATCGTTTAATTTAAGATATCTTTTATCTTTATTGATAGTATACAGTTAGACTGACAGAAAATGGGGAGCGAGAGATGGTGGGTGACACGCAGCAAAGGTCGCCGGGATCGGGATTCAAACCCGCATTAGCAGCCTATAGGTGTGCCCTCTGCAAATCTGAGCCCTGTGCAAATCTTTGAATAGATATATTCTCTAAAACATTTTCAACTTGTGAAAAAGTTTGAGCACCACTGATATATAGAGACATACGTTTTTCAGAAAAACTGTTAAAACGGATTTAGAAGTCATTTTGCAGGTCTTAATGGGTTAATGCCGTCTCTCAGCCATGGCACGACGGGGATGAAATCAGACTGGCATGTATAACGTAACGGGGAAAATCCAACACTGCAGTTGAGCTCACGAAAATCTGTTTAGAATGGAGTAATTCACATAGCATGAGCGGAAAAGAAACTGCAAACCCCCCACCCCACCCCACCCAACTCCTTCCACGCGCCCACACCCATCCACCCACACACACACACACACACACACACACACACACACACACACACGCTTATAGCTGCCAACGCGTCCATGTTCATTCCACACACATCTCCGCCAGATAATTTTTGTTTTAATAGAATCGCTTAAAACAATTAATTACAGACGCCCCCCCACCCTACATCCCCCCCCCCCCCCCCCCCCACATCCCCGTCTCACTCTCTTTCTCCCTCCCTCGCTCGCTCGCCTCGTTCCCCTGCGTCGGAGGAGATACCGGTGGTAATAAAAAGGCGTTTATTGGACGATTTTCTGGAGGCCCGTTGGTTATTAACATGTAAATTAAATCATCACAGCTGTTCCATTTTCAATCAGATGGAGTTTGAGGGAGGCGGGGCAGAGACGAGGACCCCGGCGCACTGATTTTATTACGCACACCTTCATTAGGCGGCCCTGCAGCGCCCGAAACACACCGCCACCACAACAATCAGCCCTCGTGACGCACGCAAACACACAGACACACACGCACACACGCACGCATACACGCACACGCACACAAACGCACACAAACGCACACACTGCAGCCACTGCCACACCGCCACCACAAGAATCAATCTCCTGACACACGCACGCAAATAAAGTGCCAGAACCTCAAGCTGGCATAACAACGCACATGATGCAGGTATTATGAAAGGTTCAGTCTAGCACAAATGCATGTGTTGTTTGTTTTGTGCATGGACTCAGACAATGTGTACACACACACACACACACACACACACACACACACACACACACACACACACACACACACACACACACACACACACACACACACACACACACACACACACGTGCAGGCAGGCACACACAAATTCCCATATAACTATGGGTCAGTTATTACACTTTGAGAGTTAACCCATTCAATCCGGGAATGTATCTGTGTCATTTTAGATTTCTTTGGCTATTCAAAAAAATAGCAGATCTACAAGCTCATAGCTCTGACTATGAACTTGTACATCTGCCATTTTTAAAAAAATCGTGAACAGGTTAAAGAAACCTTCTGGATTTTTACACATTCACTGCAAAACTGTACTGTAGACCAAAGCGACAAAACAAAAAAAAACGTCCCCGTTCATTTTCTCCTCCTGTGCCAAAGCTACAGTTCAGAATCAGATAGCGTTGGAGCTTCACTAAAGCCCAGATGGCAGCCCTGTGTGCTCTTAAGGCTGCTAGATTGTCCAGATTATTCTGCTGAGTGAGCGGTCAGCGCGTCCTCTGAGCTCTTGACCTCACATAAAAAGACATATCCTCAGAGACAATGGAGGACCTCACTGATGGCTCGGGAAAAACGTCTTTGCGCTAAAAAATAAAGTCGAAAGTGCCAGGACCCCCTCGGGGTCCCCGGAGACAGCCAGCCAGCCAGAGCGAGGCAGACTAGTGGCTGTAACTCACAGAAATGGTCAGAAAACGCAGTAGATGATGGACTTTGTCAATGATCATTTTTCTAATGCACGTATATGTTATAAAGGCCTCGGTTAGACGGCCAATCCCATAAATGAGATGTATTTAAAAGCAACGGGGGCAGCGAGACGGCGTCTGTGATGAGATATTGGTAAGCCCCGTGCGGAAAGGTTAATGTTAGCCGCTGAACGGGCTAATGGTTTCAGTTTGACAATGGCCCGTAGGGGGCGGGGGGGCTGCGGCGAAAGGCTTCCAACAACTTAACTCATTGACACATAAATTGTACATTTTCAACAATTTCATTATCATCCGCGCCATCTAAATGTGACATACATCACTGTGGATGGTCTTATTTTTCTCGCTTTTCTCCTTAAGTCACAGGGCCTGAGTGGGTATTGATCTTTCATCTTTTTTTCCTTTAAGATAGACTCACATTATTGCCGATATATATACTCAGGTGACAGAGCTCTATAGAAATGGAAGCCTATAGGAA
>NC_137608.1:15535904-15548404 GCF_963280865.1 Gymnoscopelus braueri | reverse complement strand
AATGAGTGGGACACTGGAGACGGCTGAGACATCCAACGGGGGTTGGGTAGGGTGGTGGTGGCGGTGTGTGTGTGTGTGTGTGTGTGTGTGTGGGGGGGGGGGTGTATAAAGATGTGTCTCTTTGGGGGGGAACTGCATCAATACTTCCTGTCTGCACTGGAACGCCGTGCGGGGCCGGTGAAGTGAAACTGTAGCCGTTGTTACGGAGTTAGAAAATGCACTGATGATGAATTACTGGCACTGGTTCGTTCTTCTGGCCGGTGTACTGGGTACAATATGGTCCGTTCTGAGACATCGGATGCCAAGAAGCACTTGGAAAGCATTAGAAATCAAATCACTGACAGCATGCTGTGTTGGATGTTTCTGATGGTGGTGGTGGGGAAAAACATGATCATATCTCAGCCGTTTCTCGTTCTGTCTGATCCCAGTGCTTATTGTGCAGGTCTGTGTTGTTTTATAACAAGCGAGGATTGCATCGGAACTTCTTGTAAGTTGACACGTTAAAGAGAATTCTGTGAAGTCCTTGTATAACAATTCTTCCTTCCTTTTCCTGTCCTTTGGCTTTCATTGTTGTTTATCTGATGTGAGAGTCATACAATCTGATTGCCCCCCCCCAACCCACCACCCCCCCTTCCCCCAGACTCTCCATTCAGTTTCAGTATCACAATTATTGCCTTCTGTTCAGTGGAACAGTAACCAAGTATATTTAAATATAAAAATTATGAATATTTTCAGTATCTATATTTACTACTGTATTTTTGAATACTTATGACTTTCACTCCAGTATATTTCAAAGACAACGTCATCAACCATCGTCATCAACGTCACGTGATGCCTCTGTTTGGCCCGGAGAAGTGCCAGCTGTCCCGAATCCGGGTCAAACAAAGGTGCTCATTGGTCAAAAAATCCCAGATGTGTGTCTCAAAAAATATCAATAAAGTGTACAGTGACTATATGAATGAATACATCTATGGCATACATACATACATCTATTGCCAAATTGATATATGAGTGGCTATCGGCAGTGTATATTAGAATTAATATATATATATATATAGTATATATATTATACTATATAGATTTGGTGTAGAGGGGGGAAAAACAGGGGGCTAAATATAGACCCCTGAGAGAACCCCGTCAATGATGTATAGGGTTTAAGTTGCTAAAGAGGGAGATATTCAAATGCTCGCCTGCTTATCCTTTCATTTCAGTCTTCATTCAAAGTCTTTTCTGAAAATGATTGCATTTTCACTGTCTTGTCATTCAGTTGTTTTAACCCATTCAGTCCGGGAACGCATCTGTGTCATTTTTAGATTTATTTTGGTTATTCAAAAATAGCAGATATACAAGCTCGTACACAAGCTTGTAGATCTGCTATTTTTGAAAAAACATCGTGAAAATGTGTGCAAATCTTTGAACATATATATTATTTTTAAAGCGAACATTTTTAACACAAATCTTTGCTTCTGTTGATTCTACAAATGTCTTAATCCTAACTAGTTTAAATAAAACTTTTGTTGCTATAATATCAGTGGTTCTCAAACTTGTCAAGGGCCCACAAAATTATATTTTATTTGGCCACGGACCCCCCATCTCAAAATATGCTGTTCCAAGGACCCCCAGAAGCAAAGATTTGAGTAAAAACATTGCTTTAAAAAAACTATATATATATATAAAGATTTGCACAAATTTTCACAATTTTTTGAAAATAGCAGATCTACAGATCTGCTATTTTTGAATAGCCAAAGAAATCATAAAAATGACACAGATGCGTTCCCGGTTTGAATGGGTTAATATGTATCACCATCCGAGGGGAGCGAATGAAAAAAAGAAAAAGGCCCCTCTCGGCTCTCGCCGGTGTGATTTCGTGCTCAACTGTGAGATTCTCGACTGTCAAGGCGTAGTGCAGGATGATGAAAGTGAAGATATAAGGTGTCTATGGTTACCCATGCAGTGAGGAAGAGGGAGAGATTGAAAATGCCATGCGGCCGTGCCTCAGCCCATGCATCGTGGATTATTGATTGATGCAACGGTATATGGAAGCTGATGCGTGTATTTGTGAGCGCCGTAGATTTTTCGGGGTTCCTTTTTGCCCCCCCGCGCGTTTTTAAACCAAAGTCTATCGCGTGTGTATTGAGCACGTGTGTGTGTGTGTGTGTGTGTGTGTGTGTGTGTGTGTGTGTGTGTGTGTGTGTGTGTGCATCTCAGATTCCGTGCTTGTGCTGTAGTATGTGCTTGTGTATGCCCTGTGTGTGTGTGTGTGTGCGCACACACAGTATGGTTATGTGTACACATCTTAGTCTTTGCATTTGTGCGTTTGATTGCATTTGTGCGTGCGTTTGTGTTTACATCTTAGGCAGATATAGCCTATTTACATTTGACCGAATTCTTTATGTTTGTGTATGCTCAATTTACGTGCGTGTGCGTGTGTGTGTGTGTGTGTGTGTGTGTGTGTGTGTGTGTGTGTGTGTGTGTGTGTGTGTGTGTGTGTGTGTGTGTGTGTGTGTGTGTGTGTGTGTGTGTGTGTTGGGGGGGGGGTATACAGTACATGTTAGATAATGCATAATGATGTGCAGGATCATATCTGTGTAAGATAAGATAAGATAAACCTTTACTGATCCCTGGAGGGAAATTCTGGTAAATATATATATAACAGCATTTAGAATGAAACACAGGAGAGGTACAGGTGAGAGTAAGAACTAAACCAAGATAAATAAGAATAAAAAATAAAAAAGAATTAGCTGCAGGTCCTGGATATCTGCACTGGATCTCTGAATGAGTGAATGACTGAACATCAGATGTGACTGAATAAAAGTTCGCTTAAAACAATATAAATATTCAAAGATTTGCCACAGTGACACAGATGCTTTCCCGGATCTAATGGGTTAACAACAGGCATCCGTCAAAGTTCTGCAATATAACGTCCTAGTAGTCCATGCATGTGTGCAAGCTGCAGGAGTCAGCAGTCAAACTCCTGTAACAGACACACTGCAGTGTTGTCAAGCTTTGAGTTGTGGAGCCTGATGGCTACTGGCACATAAAGGACTGGCCAAGGTGCTTTGTGATGTGCTGAGGAGGTGGGATGAGTCTGTGTGGCTGAGAACGTGCTCCTCATCCTCATTAACTCACCGTGGAGGGGATTCAAGGGGTTCTCCAGGATATAGCGTTCAGATTCCTCCTCTAAGGGATGAGGCTGAGGATGCTCACAGCGCGCATCGCTGTGCAGTGGTGTGTAAAGTAACTACGTACATTTTACTCTAGTACTGTACTTAAGTACACTTTTGAGAAATGTTTCCTTTAGTGAGTTTTTTCCCCCAGTTTCAATACTTATACTTTCACTCCACTACAATTATTTGAAAACTTTAATTACTAGTTGCTTTGCAGATACAAATTATTATATTATAAAATCAACCACTTTAGTGCTATTGTATACATAGGCTGTTTGAAAATAGAAGATCTACAAGCTCACAACGCGCCGCAATGCGACACGTAGATCTGCTATTTTCAAACATTTTTGTACTTTTGGTACTTTATGTTGATGCCAATACTTTTGTACTTTTACTCAAGTAAAATTTTGAACACAGGCCTTTTACATGTAACATAGTACTTCCACATGGTGGTATTGATACTTTTACTTAAGTAAAAAATGTCAGTAATCTTTCCACCACTGGCGCTGTGAGCTTGTACATCTGCTATTTTTCAGAACCACTGTTCTAAACCACTTTAAAAAAAATAGTCTCCTGTTCATGTGAGTTCTTTAGCGTAAAAGTGTTCTAAGAGCCACCCTTACAGTATGTCTTGACATTGTTTTATCTCTGACAACGACTAGAAAATTACACTCTTGCCAAAAAGGTACAATATGGAACTGTAAAAAAAAGCTTCTATGTACTGTCGCGTAGCTTGCCTCATAAAAGCCCTAAAAGTGTGGTTGTATATGGAGCCATTTCATACTATAAAAAGGAAACGTGTGTGTTGTTTTTATATGAACGTTTATACGAAGACCCCTTTATCTGTTCCATAAACTGTAGAGTGCTTTTATTCTTTCCTCTATACCTTGCAAATCACAACACAGCTAATGCTATAATAATGAAAGTTATTACATACTTTTGATACTTTTTCCAAATACACATGAGATTAAATGGTCCATACTTATGAATTATGAGCAAAAACAAACAAACAAACACGACTACCGCAACAATTAAAACAGGATAAATCTTGTTGATAACTATCCCAACAAATGGTATCCAGTTTCTCCCTGGTTCTAAGCCAAAGAACCTTTTGTCGTACAGCGAAAATAGCCGATCCACAAATCGGCCAACACCCAGCTAGCATACCGTACGACCTGCATAAATGAAGCTTATTGGCTTAGGCCATTTCTTAGAATCTAGAATTAGACTTTAAAACGACATGCCCAAAACAACAGGGACGCTAGGGGTTAATGTGGTTAACCCATTAAGACCGGGAACGCATCTGTGTGTAATTTTTTGATTTATTTGGGCTATTCATTAATAGCAGATCTACGAGCTCATAGCGCGCCTAAGCGCGGCACTGAGTGCCGTGCTACAAGCTTGTAGATCCCCCCATCTCGTTCCAGGGACCCCCAGAAGCAAAGATTTGAGTTAAGAATGTATATATTCAAAGATTTGCACACATTTTCACGATTCAAAAACAAAAAAAAGCACATCTACAAGCTCATAGCGTGGCACTCGGTGCTGCGCTATGAGCTTGTATATCTGCTGTTTTTGAATAGCCCAAAGAAATCTTAAAATGACAGAGATGCGTTCCCGGTCTTAATGGGTTAAATATGATATTTTCCCCCCTCCATGTTGCATTGCGGTGGAAGTTTGTGTAATGGATAAATGCAGTCACATGCTCTGAGGTTTCCACCTCACAGTTTCTCTTAGCTTTTAGTGTTTGCTTCTTCGGCTCCGCTGAGACCCAAGGCAGAGATAGCTTAAGCAATGGAGGTTTATTAAGACACAGAGCTGTGTTTTCTTTCTGTACCCCTCCCTGTGGACCATGAGGACACTGAGGTCACCTCTCTGTGTTTGCACTGAGAGTGTCGATCCAAAAATGTCTGCAGCAAGAGAAAGGAGCATTGGAACATGACTGAATTAACACATTAACCGGTAGAAAGAGGGAATGAAAATAAGTATATAAGTGGAGAAATGATCTGGTGATTTGCCTTTTTTTACAGCTTGCCAAGCTGTCAATAAACAGACACTGGAACTGGTCGTCTTTCTCAATTCCTCCCCTGCCTCCCTATTGGCAAAAAAGGCCAGCCAATGAGATGTCGCCAATGGCTTCCCATACTCTAAAAGGGGCGGAGCTTTGATTTTTGCGCTATGATGAAAATAACCCATAAAATGTAACAATGTGTACGTTCCGTAATGCAATTCCAATGGTGAAAGCTGTGTTGTTTGACCCGGCGAAGAAATGGCGGATTTGGCCATTCCCCGGAATACCTGTGTATGTGTGTCTCAAAGAATCAATGCAGCTAGCAGTACTAGTGCTGCTAACGTGGCTAATGTTCGGCCCCTGAACCGCAAAAGAGATCTGATGTAAGCAGGCCTATGAGACAGGCCAAGGTAAATAAAAAGAAGGTACGGTCATCTACGTCATTTTCGCTATCCAGCAACTCCAGCCGGCAGATTCGTTGCACATGGGAGGCAAACTGCAGCCGTATTGGAATACAATGAGGGCCAGGTAGAACAAACACTAGGCAAGACTCAGATGCACATGTTTTCTTTATATTGGTATAGCCAAGCTATAAATGACATTTCATGACAGCCTTGTTTTCTTGGTAACGTACTGTACATGTATAGTGATCCCTATAGGGAAATTAATTCTCTGCATTTGGCCGCCTTCTAACTATGGTGGGCTGCCACCTAGGGGCACTGTTAAAGAGAGCAGTTTAGAACTATAGGAGTTCAGTGTCTTGCTCAAGGACACTTCAACACAAAGTCAGGAGAATTAAGTCAGGGAACCTTCCAGATCCACTGCTCTGTTAAGCCTGTTACCTCAGTATCCACACACATGCTATCTGCAGACCTGTTTGAGTCTCTGCCTCAACACTCCATCCTGTGTCTCACCTGCACCGTTACCTTCTAAGCTTTCATAGTGCATAAGAAGCAGGGAAAGAATCAGACTGTTTCTCAACATTCAATACTGCTGTCTTAACTTGAACTGTACCATTACCCAAATTGCAAAATTGCAGTTTTAATGTATTACGTTTATTTTTGTCAATGCTCCCATATCAGCACACATTCTATGTTTTTATTGTTATTTTTTTTGCTGTCAGCTGCTATATTTCTCTTCCCAGCCGGAGCACTGTATATCAACATACCTTAAAACAAACAAAAGAAAAACAACGTTATATACAGTAGTGTATTAGTTCATTCTCACCTGTAGTGGATAAAGGATTATAATGAAGCTCCTTGAAAGAAAAAAAAAAGCTGCAATGGTGCTAATTGTTGCAACTATCTGATTGGTGTAATATCGCTTTACGGTGGGGCTACATGGTGGGTAATAAAGTGACAGCGCGTTTAGCTCCAAATCATGCGGAAGACGCGTGCTGCGTTGGCTGACGCTCACACAGAAAGGACTGCTCAATTAGGGAGCAGATTTAAGATGAGAGCGTTGATTCCCCAGCCCAATTAATTAGCGCTGGAAGAGAGGAGAGGAGAGGAGAGAGAGAGGAGCCAGAGAGCAGAGGAGAGACTAAGCCATGAAGTGCCCACCAGGGACCCGCTCCGCTGCTCCCGCTGCCTCAACCTCCACACTCTTTTATTCTTCTTTTCCCTTCTCTCTCTCTCTCTCTCTCTCTCTCTCATGTTCACTCTTTTATCCTCGGCATCGTTTTGACACTCCGGTTCACCTCATGGTCTCTGGCTGTCATTAGCTATCTTTTAACGGGGTCCAATTCACCAGGATAATAGTCTTGTTTTGACAAAACAGCATTTACAACTTGTCCAATTTGCCAATTTTTTTTTCCCGAATCGACTGTAGAATGATGTCTTGTAAAAGAAAATGTGGTACAAAACGATGATGATGGTCCGCAGGGAAAAGACTGAGGGAATCTAGTTAGCAACGGTTTACACTTGCACACTGCTAGTATGGACAGTCACTGTATTTACCCCCCCCCCCCCCATGATGTAAGAGCAAAATGGCCGTTGTGTTAACGTGGTTAGTAGAGTGAGACACCGGAGCATAAGAAATAAAAAAGGAGTGTTGTACCGTACAGTGATGAGATGATGCTTTGATATTCAACTGGAATAAGAACAACGCATACTGTTCGTTATGCTTCCATCAATGTCATTAACTGACCTCCCGTGGTTTTGCTCAGTGGAGTATGAATCGATGGTCGTTCAACTCATTCCCATTCCATGTAGTCAATGTTGGTCTGTTTGATTATTATCAAACAGACCAGTTATCATACTTTTTGGATAACTTTTTAACCACTTACAACAGATCTACTAGCTCGGGTCCCACACGATTTCGTCGACTAAAACTATGACGGAAAATGTTTCACTGATGAAAAACTACATAAAAACTAAGCTATGATGACTAAAACTGAGACTAAATATATTGATAATTTTGTCAACAATTAAAAACTAGACTAAAATGTTGACGAGTGGAGAAGAGATCCAATAGAACTAAAAGACAAGTCATTTTATGTTTGGTTGCGCTCTGAAAATAGCAGATCTACAAGCTCACAACGTGTCGCGCTGCGACGCGTTGTGAGCTTGTAGATCGGCTATTTTCAGCATGCAACCAAGTGTAAAATCTGCCATTATGATGCCCATCAAGGCACCGCCAAAATACATTTTAGTCAACTAAATCAACTGTCGATTTACTAAAATATGACTAAAACTAAATGGAATTTGATTCAAAAGACTATGACTAAAACTGAATCAAAATTTGCTGTCAAAATCAACACTCCCACTGCTACTAGTTGTGCTTTTCTTGTGCTATTTTTTACACTACACCTTTGTACGTCAAAGTATAACATAGCGCTTCATTGGTTAAGATGATGCCAGTTCGTTCCCTTGGGGTCAGTAACATCAAAATACAACTCAAACTCCATTATTTGCATTTGTAGTAAAAAAAAAAGAAAACACCCATTCTGTGGCATACATATTTATAATGGGGCTGTTAGCCGATACCTGCGATGCTTCGTCAATAAGCTGGGCTGTGAATATATTGTGTCTGGAACCCATGACCCTAGCCTGCGCTGACTGTCAGATAACTTACACTATTACTGCCACAGCCCAGCGGCCATCTATCAAAACAGGACGAAACGTCAATACGTGAGGCCTTGTCCTAAAAAAATCCAAATTACCCTGGTTAGAGGGAGGGAAAAATAACTCATAATCAATGCATGCCCGGTGTGTGTGAAAAGGGAAAGAAGGGGCTGTGTTGACTGCGCCGTATGAATTTTTGATGCCTCTGTGCTTAAGCTGGAGACTATCAATTATGAGGTAAACAGGGCCTTGGTGATGGTTGTCATGGTGCACAGGGCTGCCGTCCAATTAGATCTCGCGCAGACTAATGTGTTAATATCTTACATAATTGGTGTTGGAGGCTATTTTTTCTTCCCCCCTCCCCCCCTCCCCTTTTCAAATGCCACGCCGATCCTCATAGAGACTAATATCACACCATTAGCGCAATCTTATCAGGGCAAAGCAATATAGATGAAATATACACAACGATTATAATTCAAAAACTCATTGCTGTAGTCGCTTGACAGTCTATTCTCGGCACGTTTTCCTAATTGCTGTCCCTTTTTAGGCCTCGCTTTTCATTTAATTATCATCTAGCTAAATTAAAAGAAATAATACATGGACATAATAGTCCCCCACTGCAAATCATCTCATTGTTTTTGCCAAGTACATTTCTGTGTGTTTTTTCCTATCTTTTTTTCTTAGCTTTGAAAAGGCGCATTGGATAAAACAAAGACAGTTTATTGTCGTCAGGGACATAGAGAGGGAAAACGCAGCGAGGGAGAGAAACGGGAATGGAAGAGACGACAGAGCAAAGAATATGTTTAAAGAGGGAGAGGAGAGTGAGAAAGGGGGACGGATAAGGAAGGGGAAAAGAGCGAGAGAGATAGTGAGCGAGAGAGAGAGAGAGAGAGAGAGAGAGAGAGAGAGAGAGAGGAAGGGAGCAAAGTGATGAGACGGCTGCCTGGAAATACGATTAGTATTCATGCGGCGTAGAGCTCCAGAGAGGATTAATGGACTCTGATGCCTAATATCCTGGAGAACAATTAATTTGCCCACAGTTTTGTCATGGTTGAAAGTCAAATGCTGGAACAGATCGATGCGCACAGCCGCCAGTGAAATCACGGCAGCCCCTTCTGCCGGGCGCAGAATTTTAATTTCATCATCATCATTTTCCCCGGCTGCCACCCTCAACGACGCTCCGCCTGACATGGCTGAGAGGGCCGCCGCATCCCGACAGGCATGGCAATCACGCGTGCACATACGTGCGTGTGTGCTCATGCACACGCACACGCGCACACACACACACACACACACACACACACACACACACGTGCGTACGTGCTCATGCACACACACGCACGCACACATGCACGCACGCACACACACACACGCACGCACACACACGCATGCACACACACACACACACACGCGCACACACACACACACACACACACACACACACACACACACACACACACACACACACACACACACACACACACACACACACACACACACACACACACACACACACACACACACACACACACACACGCAGATGCACATACACAGATGCACATACACAGATGCACATACACAGACATAAACACCCATATCGGGATCACAGACAAAGCACCACAGCACATTCATCATGGTCAATGGAGATTTTCACCATGTTAAAATCTCCAAAACCCTGACAAACTTTACCCAGTATGTGACCTCTTGTAATGCAAGAAAGAATAAGAGCCTCTGGACGTGCTGTATGACGCTGTTAACCCATTAAGACCTGAGGGCCGATTCTACAAATGCCTTCTAAACCCAGTAGTTATTTCGTGATTTTTCGAAGATGTTCAAAAATAGCAGATGCACAAGCTCTGCTAAAATCTAAAATGACCCAGATGCTGTTCCGGTTTTAATGGGTTAAGGATCATACAGCCCCCCCCCCCCAGACCTCAACCTGATAGAGCTTGTACCAACATACAAACCTGTTAGGAGGCAGCCCGCCACCTCCAGGAGTAGAGGAGGAACTGAGGGACTGAACTTAGTTCACAAAAGGTTTTTCCCTTTGTATTACAAACTCCATCAGGTTCAGTGAGGAGAGCACTGCACCAGTGTTGATTTTGATAGCAAATTGTGATTTGGTTTTAGTCATAGTCTTTTGAATAAAATTCCATTTAGTTTTAGTTATATTTTAGTCATCTGAAATGTTTTTGTTTTAGTCTAGTTTTAGTCGACTAAATATACGATTTTATTCGACTAAATCTATAGTTGATTAAGTCGACTAAAATGTATTTTGGCGGTGCCTTGATGGCGTCGTAATGGCTGATTTTACACTTGGTTGCATGCTGAAAATAGCCGATCTGCTATTTTCAGCGTGAAACACCCGAGCGCAACCAAACATAAAATGACCTGTCTTTTAGTTCTACTGGATCTCTTCTCTACTCGTCCCTCACTAACATTTTAGTCTAGTTTTTATTTGTTGACGAAATTGTCAATATATTTAGTCTTAGTTTCAGTCATCATTTAGTTTTCGTCAGTGAAAAAAGGTAGTCGACGAACATTTTTCGTTGTAGTTTTAGCCGACGAAATCAACACTGCACCCACCAAAAAGCTACGTTGCTTCACCCACAACAAGCCCCGGATCAATGGAGACATTGTTGGAACAGGAAGAAGAAGACGGCTTTCATGGCAGCGAGGGGACACTCGGGGGGTCATGGCTCTTCAGAAGGAGCTTTTGTTGGACAAGGACAGACTGGAGGGCATAGGCTACAGGCCAACAGCTCCAACAGAGGTGTGGGTTTGGAGGGATAGGGGTTCGAATTCGAAAGATAGCTGGCTACAAAATTATAACACTGCTGTTGAGCTGAACCTGCTTTCCAACAGGCTTGACCGCACCCTAACCCTCCATGAGCCCCACAGGCTAGCCTGCTGTAGGTCCCCATTCAACCCCCTTTCCCCAGGATTCCAGCCCTAGCATCTCTCCTACACCTGGAGGAAAACCAAACCCCCCCCCGCATTACTAGCAGCCAGGTGAGGCAGCTCTCCAAGATCAGCAGCCAGAGGACCAGACAACACCAACCCCAAAGTATGTGCCAGGCAGCTGGGAAGGCAGCGGTGTTCCAGCACCTCAGGAGGTAGAGAGGTAGTGTTGGAATTGGAAGGTTCCCCAGGTTCATTCCCCCGACTCCTTCTGACTACATAGGGTGACGGGACGTCACGGTTTGGCCCGGGATTGTCCCTAGTTCAGGTTGCGTGTCCCGAGAAATATCTCACTATGTCCCGCTTTTCAACATTCACTATAGGAATCGCGACAAAATTGTCTCGTTTTTCACCAGAATTAAAATGATAGTTGTTTTCAGTTGTTGCATAGACGTCTATCGTGTTCTTTTCAAATAAATATGCTCACCTCAGAAAACATGAACAGATGCATTGTGTGTCTGAATTCAATGCTGAGGTTGATGTTTGGCAATCAGTCGTTGCCTGTATGCAACACCTATGGTTGCGTATGCATGTACGTGTGCATGATTACAGTACTTGAGTACATGTACTTAGTTACTTTACACCACTGGGTAAACACAGGGCAAAGTTACATTCTATGCCTTTAAATGAACACTGAGAATGTCGTGTACGCACGACATTCCCCCATTGGCCCCCAGCTGTGACTCCCCCCCTCCCCCAAAGTGTCCACCATAGGAGGAAACGGTAAAATGTAGATCAGCCGTAACAAAATTGAAATGTATACCCGTATTATTATTATTTCCCCCTCGATAAATGATGAAGCTTGTGACTGATAAATAATATATGACGCGTCAAATATTTATTCCGGCGGCAGGCAACGAAAGAAAGAAGGAGGACGAGGACGCGGAAAAACACAGAGATGCATGCGGGGGCCTCTCTACATAATGCCATAATATAAATAATAAAACAATTGGAGGCAACATAGTCCCAGCAGCCCAATTAATTCAGCCCGTCTTCCAGGACAGCACTAGAGCTTTGTGTGGTTGTAAGGGCACCGTGAGGCTTTGATGCACCTATACCTTCTCTCTCTCTCTCCGTCTTTCTTTATTTGTCTCTCTCTCTCTCCCTCTTTCACACACACACACACACACACACACACACACACACACACACACACACACACACACACACACACACACACACACACACACACACCAGTGGTGTAAAGTAACTATGTACATTTACTCAAGTATGTACTTAAGTACAGTTTTAAGGTACTTTTACTTTACTGGAGTATTTCCAATTGTCCATACTTTT
>NC_137608.1:15505904-15525904 GCF_963280865.1 Gymnoscopelus braueri | reverse complement strand
TAATGAGAAAGTACTCTTAACTGCAATATTGTCTCTGTCGGGTGGAAACCTCTTATGTCCAAAACTGTTACTTTTCAGGATTCAAATTCAAAAATAGCAAAAGTAGCAAGCTCAAGCTTGTAAATCTGTCTGTTTTTGTTGTGAGACACGGCACGCAACCTAGTAGAATCAAGCATATTAGACGTAGAGTTACCGGGCAAAGGCTGCAGCGACTATAGCTACTGCTCCTAAGTATTAAGACTAGACTTTATTGTCCCAGAGGGAGATGATAGTTTTCACAGCCCATTCAAAACAGATCAACACACAGTAAACACAGTAGCGTACAAAACACAGCAACATGCAGGTAGTGCAGTGCAATAGATAGAATACATAGAATCTCCATAAATAGAATGTATATTCTATAGTTAATTCATATAGTTATTTATAAATTATTATATAATTTATAGAATCTATATAAATAGCACCCATACCTCCCAACACTGTCTGTGAGGCAGTTTGATTAATCACTTAAGCTCTATTTTACACTTTGTCATATGACGGTATCGTGCAAAAATCTCCCCTAATGACATGCCCCAGGAAAAAAGGGATGCCAAGTTTAACATGGTGGTTAATGCAAACTCCCTCTGAAGCAAGCGTTTGTTTTCTATTTTAAAGTACGTGGAAATACCTGGCATTCACCCTGCAGGATACAGAGTCTACCATACTAGCATCATGCCCAGGTACTGTATGTGTGCAGCAGACACTGCACTGGACTTAGATCGCCTTTCGCCTTCATTCAATACGTCGCATTGTGAGCTTGTAGATCGGCTATTTTCAAATGGCCGAAATGTATATAGGGCTGAAGTGATTAATGTATGTTTTCTAATAATTATCTAAATCTACAAAGTAACTAGTAACTAAAGTTTTCAAATATTTTTTGTGGAAGTACAATATTTGTCTCTGAGACGTACAGTAGCGGAGTAGAAGTAAAAGTACTGAAAATTTGAAATACTCCAGTAAAGTAAAAGATACCTCAAAATTGTTCTTAAGTACAGTACTTAAGTAAATGTACTTTATGTTACTTTCCACCACTGGCAAAATATGTGAGTACTTATTTTCCACCACTGCATACTGGGCATTCTGTGGATAGATATACATGGCATTCTTCTCCTCACAGACCTTTGCTCCGAGGCCCACCACCTCATGCCCCGTCAGCCTGATATCCATTTCAAACATTCCATAACACATAGCAGGGTGCAGGCAGCATAGTTCTGGACATCCTGCCAAGGTTTTTCTTTCTCTCCGGTGCCCAGCTTTGACGCTCCCAGTCTGGGCACAGGGAGGCACAGAGTGCTGGACCTCTCTGTTCTCGTTCCCAGGGATTGAATGTATTCTACCCCTGTGGTTTCTCTTAAAATGCCAACGTGAGGTGCTTGGCACGGTTTGGACATTCTCCCCCCCCCCCCTCCCCACCCTCTCCCCTCTATGCGTTTGGTTATGGATTGAGACAAATCCCTTGCCCCTCTGTGTGTGTGTGTGTGTGTGTGTGTGTGTGTGTGTGTGTGTGTGTGTGTGTGTGTGTGTGTGTGTGTGTGTGTGTGTGTGTGTGTGTGTGTGTGTGTGTGTGTGTGTGTGTGTGTGTGTGTGTGTGTGTGTGTAGATGTCTGAGGCTGATTTAATGTTAAAACTCTGCTGTTCTTTATCATCACATCATCTCTCTCTCTCTCTCTCTCTCCTCTCTCCTCTCTCTCTCTCTCTCTCTCTCCTCTCTCTCCTCCTCTCTCTCTCTCTCTCTCCTCTCTCTCTCTCTCTCTCTCCTCTCTCTCTCTCATGACCCTTCTGTCCTACACTGATGTTGTATCTAACATATTCCATGACAACAATCAAATAGTTGATTACACACTTGTTGGAAACACTCATGTCTGTGTATTCATCTATGGAAAAGTACTGTAAATAATGAAAAATGTGCCCATGGCATCTTCTCTACTGGTGATAACAAGCATGCATTTTTTTTTGTATGTACTAAAACAAGTAATTACAAAACATATGTATGTATGAATTGCATGTTACATGTTGTTGCATGTTCTCTCTGCTTTATTGAAGCTATAGGGTGTTTCGTTGAACAAGACATACCATTATGTTATACTGTATTTTATGAGATGTTCAATTCGGTAATCTTACTGTACAACAGCAGTCTCGCGTAGCCAGACAACTATTTCACAATCTCCGAATGCTAGTCTTGAACTACACAGAAGCTGGCATTTGTTCGTCATTTACGTTCACGGAAATATATTTAAAAATAATACACTTTTATATCCATTTCTGCTAAGCAGCAAGCTATATTATTCTGCCTACTCATACGTCATGTCTTATATGAGCGAATAGGGGAAGGGGATCAACGTCACGTTATTCTTTGTTTGACCCGGCAAAAACTCAGATATGTGGCTCAAATAATATGATTATTGGCAGAAACGTGGAAAGTTTTGAATACTTGGCGTTCTCGTTTACATTTTTCACAAGATCGGTTGTTGTTGCAATGACCTGCACTACAACACTTCACCATATTTCCCGCTATGACGAAATAAACCCACAAAATGTAACAATATGTACGTTCCGTTATGCAATTCCAATGGTGAAAGCTGTGTTGTTTTACCCGGTGAAGGAATGGCAGATTCGGCCACGCCCCGAAATACCCGTTCGTGTGTCTCAAAGAATATGCTTAGATGATTTTGATTTATATTAGGATAAATTTGCGCGACTGTAAAGATGTTTGGAAGTGGGGAGGAGGCTTCACATCCGCTTTATCGCTCGTTCATTTGAAAATTGTGGGAGGCAACAGTCTGGCCACGCGAGACTAGTACAACACAGAGCCATATAAGGAGAGTTGTGTCACCTCCGTTCACTTCATCGGGCCAGTCTTCTACAGAGCCTTCTATGTGTTTTCCTCTGTGAGCTCCATGGGGTTTACATACAGTTGATGAGGCAGATCCCACAGCTCTGTGTCTATGGGGAACCAGCCATTTTGGTTTCATGGTTACTTGTTGCAGGGCCATTTTAATGGTTATATTTTAGCTGGGGAGGTTCTGATGGTTTTTGGCTCGAAGCCGTCTGCCTTGGTGCACCGCGCGGGTTAACTGCTGCCCTCACTGTAGCCTCTATAAAGAAGAGTAAAGGGCGGGCGACGGATTTAGGAGTCGATATTTCTTTCATGATCAGTTTCGTTTGAATGAAAGTCTTTAGAAGGTGCTCTCTCTTTTGAGATGATTGTATAGCTAATGTCTAAGAGTTCTTGAACACATTAAAAACCAGTCATCGAAAAATCTGTTTTATGGGGGAGAAATTGAAATGATAAAACAGGGTGGGTTTCTCTCTTCTTTTTTTTTACTCAAACAAAGAAAACTCTTAAGAATGGAATAAATGGACAACCCAGCTGCTTTTCAAATTAAGATGAAAGGGGAAAAAAGAAAAGGGGGAAAGAACTTAAAAGAAGGGAAGAAAAGAAAAAAAAGTCTAAGGGAAAAGTAGACCGCAAAATGCTATGAAGTCACAGTGAGCCTATCTCTTTTGAGTCAATTGTGGTTTTGCTCTGCAATTTACTACAAAAACCTGGCACTGTCCGCCAGGCCTAGTTAGCAGATCCAAACGATAGCTGTGGAGCTGGGTGGCTTCACCATATGCTTGGCCAGTGCAAAATAACTTAAACAAGACGGGGTCTTCAACGTTTTTCAGGTCAAGGACCCCTTAGCTGAGAGAGAGATGAAGCAGGGACCCCCCCCCCCACTACATATTGTATAAAATATGTGTTGCAGATTAAACTTTTTCATAGATAGCTTCATAGACTTGTTTGACAGCACTGTCATGTTGGATTCATGTTAATGTGTATTTTCAGACATTTAACCACTTAACCCCTCAATACTTAGTAAACTTGACCTTTCACTCTGTACTTAGTCTACTCTTTCTTCCCTCTAAAGTCTACACAAAACCCTTTTTGCCGAAAATAGCGGTTAGATCTGCTATTTTTGGCTAAAGTTCTCCTCAGAATAAGGATGCTAGGGTTCAAGTGGTTAATGTATAATAAAAGAAAAGGTTCCTGTCACACAAAAAATTGGCAGCCCCCCTGTAGCCACTCTGAGGACCCCCTAGGGGTCCCGGACCAAAGGTGATGTGCACGTCCACCTGGTGAAGCTATACCCAGCAGACAATTTGCAACTAAATTATAACGAGAGTTATGAATTTTCAGACATTTCTACACCTATAGGTGCTTTTTACTTCATAGCCAGCCTGCGGTGTTTACCTGGCATAGAGCATGCTTCCATCTAGGCTGCATTAGGCCTAAATACTGTTACAGTCACTGTATATGCTATTACTTTTCTAACGTCGTGAAGTACAGTAGAACTGGAAAGGCACATATTGCAACACAAAACTTGTAACTCAAAACAGAAACAGTTGCTGTCAGAAGAACATTGCGTGTGCAGAAAATAACAGAAATTAGCATTTTTCCAAATCAATTCATCGACGGAGGGACGCATTCCAAACTGAAGAGCAGCAGAACTTTTACTGCGTTGTACTGCATATCACCTAGAATATATACTATTATGTAGGATATTTCATATAATAATATGGTAACGTGGCTGACAGCAATATCCTACTGCAGAGGAAAATATGAAAACACGTCGTGCTCCATACTCAGACTTTTGCGGTCTACAGTGCGTCCCTTTTTCCACATATTTTTCCATATATATATATATATATATATATATATATATATTATATATATATATATATACATTCATACACAGTGGTGTAAAGCAACTAAGTACCTTTACTCAAGTACTGTACTTAAGTAAAATTTTGAGGTCTTTTTTTTACAATTTTCAATACTTTTACCTCTACTACTTTAGTTACTAGTTACTTTGCAGATATGAATTATTATATAATAAAACATACACTAACCACTTTAGCCCTATTTTATACATAGGCTATTTGAAAATAGCCGATCTACAATCTCACGCGTTGTGAGCTTAGATCTGATATTTTCAAACATTTAGTGCTTTTACTTTTTGGTACTTTAAGTATATTTTGATGCCAATACTTTTGTACTTTTACTCAAGTAACATTTTGAACACATGCAGGCCTTTTTCTTGGAACAGTATTATATTATATACAGTATTTTCATATTGTGGTATGGCTACTTTTACTTACTTCTTCCACCACTATATATATATATATATATATATATATATATATATATATGGTGTTGTTTTTTCAATGAGAAAGGGGAATACAGATAGGCGGGGGGGAGAGGAAAAAGCGGTGCAATACTATTACCATTTCCTGTTTCTGTGGAGCCAGGGGTCTTCAGGGAGCCAAGAGGAGTCCTGGCGGCCGGCCCTTCTCTGATGGGCCAAAACACACTGAGGAATGGGAAGAGAAATAATAAAACCTGCCTGCAGAGAAAACACTTTTTAAATAACCCCAACACACACACACGCCTTGGAGGGCTATAATACTCCGCTCCGTGCACCATCACCAACCACCGACATTTGGGAGGAAAAAATTAGCTAAGGAATCAGATAATGCACTCGGAGAATTCACCGGGGGGCGGTTTTACTGGCCTATATTACTGTGTATGTGTCCTTAACCACATGAAGGCTACCGTCCTCATTCTTGGGCATGTCAAAATAAACCAAGGTTTGGCATTGAGAATCCAACCCGACGCGTTGTGAGCTTGTAGATCATAGATTGGTTACTTTCGGATTTGGAGTAGAGGGGAGAAAAAGAGCATATTACCCAGTATAGACCCCTTGGGCATTGATCAACTCAGTGCATAGGGTTTAAGTAGGCCTAATAGTTAAACGATATGCAAGTATTTCTTTGCCGTATGTCCGTTACATACTGTCAATGAGGATAAAATGCTTCATTTGGGCCTCCTTATCTGCTCCCAACTGTTTCTAATTAAACTTTTGTATCATTTTCCAGTCAAACACTCCTTACCAAGAAAACATTCTTATAACACTGAGTCTTTTTATGCTGTGGTTTTTTACGCTATTAAAACGCATGCATGTCACACCACCGTTTTTTCTGCCAAAAAACGAAACAAAAACAGCGATGTGAGTATGGACTAAAGCACTCCGGAGGTTAATCTTGATGAAACTGTGGGGCTATAAAATGACAGAAAACCAATGCACAGGAAAGTGCACATTCTTTAGCATAATGCAACGCCGTGATGAGCTCAGTGTTATTGGTGGGAGAGTCACAGCGTGAGCCAAGTACATTTCACTGCTGTCGGGGAAAGAAAGAAAGAAACCTCTTATCTCCACACTTATTGTATTTTTTCGTAAATTAACGCCCTACTTGATCATACTACAGCGTCACACAAAAGCATCAAAAGTAGCATATCTGCAAGCCCGAAACGCAGCGTGAAGCAAATGTTTTGAGCTTGTGGATCTACTACTTTTGCTATTTTTGAATTTGCGTCCTGAAAAGTCACAGTTTTGGACATATGAGGTTTCCTACCGACAGAGACGATTTACTCAAGTACTGTACCTAAGTATAATTCTAAAGTACTGTTACTTAACTTGAGTATACTTGAGCTTGATACTTCAATACTTCTACTCCACTACACCTCAGAGACAAATGTACTTTTTTACTCCACTACGATTATCTTAAAACGTTAGTTTCCAGTTACATTGCAGATTTAGATTACTAATTACACATTCTAAATCTTTCAATAAATAGCAGATCTACAAGCTCACAACGTGCTGCGCCATTTTTTAATAGCTTAAGGATAAAAATAGGGCTTAAATGGTTAATAATCAATATTTATAGTCACAATAACATGATATACAGGATAAAATGGAAATCTTCTGCATAATGAGTACTCTCAACACGCCGCGTCGCAACGCATTGTAAGCTTGTGGTACCACAAGTAAAAGTACTGAAATGTTTGAAAATAGTAGATCTACAAGCTCACAACACGTCGCCATGCGACGCGTTGTGAGCTTGTAGATTGTGTATAAAGCTTGTAGATCGTGTATAAAATAGGACTAAAGTGGTTAATGTATGCTTTATAATGTAATCATTTATATCTGCAAAGTAACTAGTAACTCAAGTTTTCAAATAATTGTAGTGGAGTAAAAGTACAATATTTGCCTCTGAGATGTAGTGGAGTACAAGTAAAAGTTTTGGAAATTGGAAATACTCAAGTAAAGTACAAATATCTCGACATTTTTACTTGAGTACATGTACCTAGTTACTTTCTACCACTGCTTGTAGATGTACAATTTTTTTGGGGTACTTCTTCCAGCGACGCTTGGATTTGAATGGGAAGTGTGTAATCCTCATTTGACTTTCTCCGTGGACTTAAAGATTTAAAGCAGATATCTTGAACTAATTAAAGCCAGTCATATCCCTGCAGGTTATGCTGCATGGTGTACATAAGCACAACATCAACACCAACACACAGCATCGCACTGACAAAACCTCAAGCCTGTATTAATACTTTAGTGTAAGTTGTGTGCGGGTTTGTCACACATCGAAAATAGCTGATTTGTAGCTTGTAGATCTGTTATTTTCTGTGACACGGCGGAATAATCTGCGACACCACCAGCCCGCAGCTTTCATAATAAATCATGCTTCACACCCCAATTGTTATTGGGCCCTGCTGAGAGTGTAGCAATCTCCAAAAGTTAGTCAATGATGATGATGTTGATGATGATGTGTCATTTATTTGACTAATACAATCTGTAAGACATGTTTTGTTTTGAATGCTTTTACAGCTTTTTTTAACCCATTAAGAAGCATCTGTGTCATTTGAGATTTTAGCGTTGGCTGTTCAAAAATAGCAGATATACAAGCTCACAGGTACATCTGCAATTTTTTCAACTATTTTGAAAAATCTTGAAATTGTTGAATAATTGTGAATTACGAAATAGTGTGAGAACTACTGATTTAGAAGGCATTTGTAGAATCGGCCTCAGATCTTAAAGGGATAGTTCACCCCCAAAATGACTTTTTTTCCTATGGATTACTCACCCCATGGAGACTTGAATTCATGGATATGTTTTAGTTTTTGTCTCATTCCTAAGCCAATAATTTGATGACCGGCAGCAGTTCCGGTAGGAGACACAAAGAGTCTCCTTTGTGTCTCCTACCGGAACCGCTGCCTACCGGTCCGCTGGTCATCAAATTATTGGCTTAGGAATGTGACAAAAAGATATCCATGAATTGAGAAGTCTCCATGGGGTGACTAATCAATCGAAAACATAGTTTTTGGGGGTGAACTATCCCTTTAATGGGTTAAAACACGGGTGGCGAACGCATGTTCTGCCCCGAACCCTATATGGAGAACAGGATTCTTCCGATTCAGGAAAAAAAAAAAAAAAACGTGGAAGCCTGCAGGGTTCAGTTAAGTAAACAAATATAGTAAAATAAGAGGCAAACGTCGTCGTTTCAGGGGGAGCTCCCTTAAATAAAAACTTGGCTGGCCCACCCTGTTAGAGGAGGAAAACCCCCCCATTCTTTCCCCCCCTCCTTCCTAACGAACGGTCCTCCTGCCCCGGTGCAGAGCAGACCCTCCAGCGCTGCCAGCATGCTGCTAGCTGCTCTGCTCTCCTGACAGGCCCAGGCAGGGAGACCTAAAGAAAACAAACCTCTCTGATTGTGAAAATAGTGCCGTAGGGCCCTCCCGGTGCCCGTTGCTTATCTCACACAAGGCACGCTTTGTCTGCCGTGGAGGGGGGCAGGGGGGACTGGGCCCTCAACCTACCCCACCAGGTGGAGGAGACTTCCATGAGGGCCAAACCTTAACCCCCCCCCCCGCTGCCTGCCTGGACCCTCCGTCTCTCAGTGATGGAGGAAGGGGTACTCACATTTTTTTACTTACGTAAAAGTATCAATACTGCAATGTAGAGACACTCTGTTACGAGTAAAAGTCCGGAATTGAAAATGTACAAAAGTGTTGGTATCAACATAGTAGAAACTCATTATGCAGAATGTCCCGTTTCACAAGTTTTCAAATGTGTAAATTGTATAAAAGATCTTTTGAAAATAGCAGAACTACAAGCTCACGATGCCTCGCATCACGACACATTGTGAGCCTGTAGATCGGCTATTTTCAAATGGCCGAAATGTATATAGGGTTGAAGTGGTTAGTCTTAAAGCAATTTATTAAAATCTACAAAGTAACTACAGGAGCTAAAGTTTTAAAATAATTGTAGTTGAGTAAAAGTACAATATTTGCCTCTGAGATGTAGTGGAGTAGAAGTAAAAGCACCGAAAACTGGAAATACACCAGTAAAGTAAAAATACCTCAAAATTGTACAGTACTTGAGTACATGTACTTAGCTACTTTACACCACTGTTGGTTTTGTCTGGTTAAATATATCATAATATACTTAAAGTACCAAAAGTAAAAGCACTCTTTATGCAGAATGTAATTTCACAAGTTTTCAAATGTCTTTTGAAAATAGCCGATCTACAAGGCAAGCTCACAATGTGTCGCACCGCGTCACATTGTGTGCTTGTAGATCGGCTATTTTCAAATGGCTGAAATGTACAGTATATAGGGTTGAAGTGGTTAATGAATGTTTTGTAATAATAATCCAAATCTACAAAGTAACTAAAGTTTTCAAATAATCGCAGTGGAGTAAAAGTACAATATTTGCCTCTGAGATGTAGTGGAGTAGAAGTAAAAGAACTGAAAACTGGAAATACTCCGGTGTACTAAAATAAATACCTCAAAATTGTACTTAAGTACAGTACTTGAGTACATGTACTTAGTTACTTTACACCACTAGTCCCGTGTCTCTCTCTCTCTCTCTCTCTCTCTCTCTCTCTCTCTCTCTCTGTCTCTCTCCCCTCATGCCTACCGTTGGGGCCTCCTCTGAGACCAGTGTGTATATTTTGAAAAGGGCAGCATCAGGAAATTGATCCGCGGGCCGCCATGGCCCCCACACTGATCTAGTGGGCTGAAGCAATTCCTCAGCAGTGGGAGATGATGAGACGTCCCGGCCTTGAAAAAACCAAGCATTATATCATGTTCACTAGTGTTATGAATTACCGCACCACCGTGTGTTGCAAAACCTGAACCGTCAAAGGAGTTCTAATCTCGAATGTTGCGCATATGCCGCGTATATACACTACCATACATCGCAGGTAGATTGAAGTATAGATGCAATTTGTGTTCAATCTGCTGTGTGATGATGCAGTTGCAGCCAGGTCATCGTTGCACAATTGACTGGCCTTGATTGGGCCTTCAAAACTCTTCGTCAAAAATGTGTATTGTCACTGTGTCACGGCCAAGGGGCTAGCATCCGGCTTGTAAATTGAGGTTATATAGGAAGTGTGACAGTTCATATGAATGGCCTGTAGTCTCGCTGTTTCACCCCAGCTGGTTGCAGAAGCAATTAGGCTCTATTCAAGCGGATTGGTTTTTAGCCGAACTTTACACTTGATTTTATTACCTTAACTCTTTCACTGCCAGACTTATTTCAGAATGTGTTGTCCCATTGCCAGGAAAAAGGTGCATTTTTCCTCTGTTTGTTTTTTAACATTGAAGTGAATGGAGCAGCAATTTTTTGGATAGCGTTATCTCCTAGTTCCTTTGAGATAAACCCCCCCAAAAAAATACCAAAAAAATCAGAAAACTAAAAAAAAAAAAACTAAAAAAAAAAAATCAATTTTTTTTTTTTTTTCATATTTTCGTCTTTCCGTCATTGGCCATGATAGCCATAGAGCCATCGGACGGGAATTCCCGTCCGGGGCAGTCAAAGAGTTAATAAACATTGTCATAAATACTATGTGCTTCCAGCATAGAGGTATAATATAACTAGAGGGCGGATTGCCCCGCCCCCAGCTATCATTTCAATGAATGTGCTCAGTGGCGTTTTGAAGCACCCGGAAACCTGCCGGAAGTAGAATTATTGGTTTGATTTTGTACCCCCCATAGAGTTATGAGCATGCGCACTAGTGTCCTTTTTGCGTTCTACGGCAGCCCGTGTGTCAAGGATTGAACGCGATATATTTATTAAATACACTCGAGATGCCTATGTATAACTAAATGCATATGTGTTTATGTATAATATGTTTACATATTTATATCTATATATATAAATATCTCTCAGCATGTTTTGCGCGTGCATGTATTTCTCCCCGCCTGCAGTTCCAGCTTTGGCCACTGGGGTGGCAGCTTCAATGTTTCTCAGCAACTCTGGGGGCTTGGCTTCCAGTCACCAATCACCAATCACCATGATATGCGTTTTGGTAAATTATGGTCCCATTTATTTTAAAATGAATGATAAAGTAGGGTATGTTTCTGACAATACGTTTTAACAGCGGGCGAGTCTCCGGGCGACATCGTCCAAAAGATAAATAAAATCCATCTTTTCAGATCAACATCGTCCCCCCGCCCACTTCGCCTCATCGCCAGTAGTTGCCGGCTCTCATAGACATATAATGCACTTCCGGAAAATACTATCCTGAATCGCCCGCTGTTAAAACGCACCGTAAGACCCGCCCTCGCTGCGGTTTCAATTTCCGTTTCCGCATTTCGGACCGGATATCAACCACATAGGCCTCATTTACGGTCTGTAGAAACCAATGACGTGACACTGTCCATATGTTTTTACTGTCTATGGTCACGGCACATACAGGTAAAAGTGAGATGAGATTCTTATTTATGCAGGCTTTCATGGTTGCAGTTTAAAAGAGTAAAAGAATAATTAGAATATAAAGGAGAATAAAATGAGCATGCTTCGTTGGCAACGACTTTAGTGATCGATTTTAATCGATTTAATTGATTCGTTGTTGCAGCCTTAAGTGTTTCCTGGTATCCTAGTTTCTTTGAAGCACTATTGTTTGAAACAGTACATTGTTAGAGTGTCTGCTAAAGACCTGAATTGTAAAAATAAATAAAAAATAAATACTGTATATATATTGTAATAGACCACATGGATTCTACAGCAGGTAATGTGTCCATAAACAGCCATACAGGTCTCTCTAAATAAAACAATGGATACAGTACAGCAAAATGCCCTAAAAATGCTCGATAATGCAAATCCACTAGAGTCCAAATGGTGCTGTAGGGATGCCTTGGGCTCCAAACACCTTTAATGGTCTCTCCCCAGGACTGGCCCGCAGTGCTATATGAGCGACTTTATGGAAAGCTATTATTAGTGTTTATGCACTCGCACTTAGCGGGTCGAACAGCGCCTTGTGTCTCTGTGTGTGTGTGTGTGTGTGTGTGTGTGTGTGCAGCGAGGCACCGTGGCCCCGGCGCCCCGCGTTAACGTTATGGATAATGTTATGGTTATGTCTCTTTGCTCAATCGTTAACTGCGCGACCGTTTTATGGGGTATTAATTGAGTTGTAATTTTGCTTAAACGAAAGCGCGCTAAGGGTTTAACGCCACTTTAACTTGGGGATCTAATTGAAAACAGCAGCCAAGGCTCCCCATGCTTGACACGGTGTCAAGTATGAGAGAGATTTGCATTTTTCTTTCTCCCTCTATTTCCGCATTGTTCTTTTCTGCCTCGCAGCCATGTTCTATTATGAATGTACTGCAACAAAACAAATAAACAACAAAATACCCCAATATGCATAATTTATGCAATTTAAGGTCCACAGGAAAACAAAGACAATGAACAAGCACCTACACACAAAGATATACTCTATACCTAACCCTTCAAACATGCACATACATGCACGCATGCACATTCACATCATGAGAGAGAGAGAGAGAGAGAGAGAGAGAGAGAGGTTTGGATGGCTGTGTGCTGATCGCATTACCTCACCTCACATGTATTTCAGAGGTCCTGAAACCTGATACGCGTGCAATTGTTATTTTAAATCGCCGTCTGGGAAAGCTGGACCCGAGGTCTGCGGAGTCACTCACCCAAGGGGTTTAGAAGCAGGGGGGGTTGAAGGGGGGGTGGGGGAGGGGGCATGGCAAGGATAGCCCACAGGGGCAGGTGGTGCATTAGGGACAGGGGGGGGGGACAGGGGGCAATAGTGGTCTTCAGTGTTTTAGTGAGGCCTCTTTTTTTTTTTAAACCTTCAGTAACCTTGAATGGTAATCATTGTCATCTCTGCTCAGTGACCGCTGCTATACTTCTGTCCACTGCATCATCAAACGCCTGCATGGAGCCAGTCAGGGGGAGCAGGGCCCAACGCACGCTCCAATTCAATTAGAGAGCCCTCTGTCTGTTTGTTAGGACCCTGATTGCATACCTGACTCTGTGTGCAGTGAAGTGGTAGAGCAATCTCTCTCTCTGTGTGTGTGTGTGTGTGTGTGTGTGTGTGTGTGTGTGTGTGTGTGTGTGTGTGTGTGTGTGTGTCTCTCTCTCTCTCTCTCTCTCTCTCTCTCTCTCTCTCTCTCTCTCTCTCTCTCTCTCTCTCTCTCTCTCTCTCTCTCTCTCCTGTCCAACCCTATCTCTTGTGTCCCTTCCCTTCTATTATCCATGCCATCTCTGTCTGTGTTCGCACCTGCAAGGTTAATGTGTGTGTGTGTGTGGAGCTGACTCCAGATCCATTAGGCCGTATTTGTGCTCTCAGGGCTGGACAGGCACAACGCCAGTGGCTACTGGAGAGCCCCTCCCTCCCTTCCTCTCTCCGTCTCTCCCTCCCTCCCTCTCTCCCGGGTTAATTAAAGTTCCCCATTTCCCTCAAAGTATGCTTTTAAACAGAGTGCCACGTGTCACTGGATTAAGTTTTAGTCCTCATAATGATGGACTCATTCTTGCATGTACAGTATGTCTATCTATGTATGTGGGTATTTTTGCACACGCGTGGATGTCAGTGCATGTGTCCATATTGTATGTTCCTGTGAGTGTTGGATATACTGTAGCCAGTGGTGGACAGCAACTATAAGTACACTTTTGTTTTTGTTTATTTGCAAGCTCTAAACTTTCATTCCACTACATTTGAAATATTGCACTTTTGGAGTCTTGGGACCCAAACTTACAAAAATATATTATGAATTAACCACTTAAGCCCTATTTCAAATTATAGTGAAAAAAGCCACGCTTGTAGATTGACTATTTTCACTATTTGTGTAAACTTCTGAACATTTCAGAATTTTATTTTGACAATTTCTGAAATTGTAATTCGTACCTTAGAATACGTGAGTATTTACTTGAACTGTATTCTTTGTCCACCACTAGATATAGCATTTTTGATTATTTTATTCCCGAACGGTCGTGCATGCGCGCATGTGTGTGTCCGTGGCGCCTACTCTGCGTTGTGTTGACGTCTATTTAAAACGAGGCACTTTTTTCAACTTTAAGTTACGACAGCAATGTTTAACCCTGGTGTGTGTCTGATGATTGCAGGATGTGTTAACCTGACTGTATGTGTACAGTACTGTGTGTGTGTGTGTGTGTGTGTGTGTGTGTGTGTGTGTGTGTGTGTGTTGCACAGTAGCTGTGTATTGCAATGTACAGTACATGCCCATAAGGGAGTGATTACTGTCAGTTAATTCACCCACACACACACACACACACACACATACACACACATACACACACACACACACACACACACACACACACACACACACACACACACACACACACACACACACACACACACACACACACACACACACACACACACACACACTGTCTTGCGGTCATACACACACACACACGCACACACACACACACACACACACACACACACACACACACACACACACACACACACACACACACACACACACACACACACACACACACACACACACACACACACACACACACACACGCACACACACACACACACACACACACACACACACACACACACACACACACACACACTGTCTTGCGGACACACACACACACACACACACACACACACACACGTTTATGCATATGCACCTGCATAATGAATTCACGAGGAACATGTCGCTGATACAGGTTTCAAGTAATCTTCCACTTGAAGCCAGATAGGAAATATACTGTATGAGATGAGAATAGGTACAATAAACAGGAGCGGTTCCTTAGTTGTTCTCTCTGTAGGAAATACTGTATGACAGTGGTTCTCGAAGTGGGGTCCTTGAGGGGGTTCCAGGGGGTCCCCAGCTCAATGATTGAGAACCAAATGTACCCTTTTTCAGGCCTGCAACTCATGGGAATCCGTAGGCCTAATGCAGTGGTTCTCAACCTTTTCTGGAATAGGGCCCACTTGAAAAACATATTTTTGAACATATGAGTTATATTATCATTCAAAAATCCCTGCTGTAAGAGATGGGACTGGAGGTAAATACAGGAGCTGGCTGTACCAAGCTGCATCAAGCCACAGGCCCCTCTCACACATTCCTCTGTAATGACACGTAATACTTTGAATCCACAAGGTTAAGTGTGAGCGTAGCACACTGCCTGGCGGGCGTATATAACACAGATAGAGGAGTCGTACTTGCGCTGCTTGGGAAACTTTTTCGCTCGCTGCTATCAGCGCAAAAGTGTTAATGAGCGGATCAAGCAGCGACCTGAGGGAGCGACAGTATGAGGGCATGCAGCGGACGCACGTGCACGTGCGCACACACAGACACAGACACAGACACACACACACACACTCACTACAAAGACACATACTGTACAGTACGCATTAGCATGTGCACCTGTGTATGCATGCATATACGTGCGCATGAATGTGAGTGCATATTCAATCACGTGGTCGTGCATGCACACACACTTACTCACACACACTCTTTTGAATATTGCCAAAGTATTTAGGTCTGCAGTGTGTTTGTAATAATAATCCAAATATACAACTAACTAGCAACTAAAAGGTTTCAAATAATTATAGTGGAGTAAAAGTACAATATTTGCCTTTGAGATGTAGTGGAGTAGAAGTAAAATTGGAAATACTCCAGTAAAAATACCTCAAAATTGTACTTAAGTAAAGTACTTGAGTACATGTACTTCGCTACTTTTTCACCACTGTCTTCAGAGGAGCCGACAGAACGTGGTCTTGTCTTGTTAGGTGAGAAAGCAGCCTGCTTTATCATTGAAATGAAAGAAAGCCAACCCACACCACTCTTCATTATACGCTCATCTCACCTTTCTTTGTACTTTCTCTTATTTCGTCGTCTTCGTTTTTTCCCTGTTAGCGAGAGCACTCTGCTCATCTCATCTATTTCCCCTCTATTTCACCATAGGGTCCATTATGAATATATCGTTTTTTTGTGATTGTCTGAGTCTCGCCAATTTGCGATGACGTAAATTCATTTTCATAAATTAATGCCCTATTTTATCATTTTGTCTTTCTGTCTGTCGGTTTAACCAATGACGAAAGTATTAACAAGAGCTTGTGACTAAATAATAACTGCATTTGGATCCAATGTTGATTTCGTCGACTAAAACTATGACGAAAAATGTTCGTTGACTACCTTTTTTCACTGACGAAAACGAAATAAAAAACTAAGCTATGATGACTAAAACTAAGACTAAATATATTGACGATTTCGTCAACAAATAAAAACTAGACTAAAATGTCTAGTGGGTGTTGCGCTCTGAAAATAGCAGATCTACAAGCTGTGAGCCTGTAGATCTGCTTGTGGGTTTGTAGATCGGCTATTTTCAGCATTCAACCAAGTGTAAAATCAGCCATTACGACGCCATCAAGGCACAGCCAAAATACATTTTAGTCGACTAAATCTACAGTTGATTTAGTCGACTAAAATGTATTTTGGCTGTGCCTAAATCTTATATTTAGTCGACTAAAGCTAGACTAAAGCTAAAAGATGACTAAAATATGACTAAAACCAAATGAAATTTTATTCAAAAGACTACGACTAAATCAAAATTGCTGTCAAAATCAACACTGCACTACGCAGGTTCTTTTTTCCATTTCCTGAAAAGTATCGGTTTTCCACCTCGACGGTGATATCATGTGTGCTGGAGGGCGAATTACCATCTCATTGAAACGTGTTTAACTTCTCGTGTAACCCCTCCTCTCTCACTTCCACTCCTCCTTCCACTATCACTCTCCTTCCTCCCTCCATCTCTTCTCCTTTCCCGAGGTGATTTATTGGACGATTGGTTCCCTCCTTTCTGCCTCAGTGGGATGGAGCCCCTATATGCTGTATATATGCTTTGGGCTTCCAGCCAAGGGGACCCAGTCTAATTGATGTCAGTAATCTGGTCACCTTGAGAGATAGTTAAAAGGTCAAATCTCTATTAGCTTTAGTTTATGGTGGGGAAATTAACGCACATGGGCACACGCATACACTAAAACTAAAAGATTTATTCGTCATTGTACGCCCGGTGTCACAAAGCAGGGGAAAAAAGCCAGAAATACGAGCTCATGTTCTTTGGTGCGTGACACTGTCATGTCGTCCAGGCTAACGATTTCCCCCAAGTTTTCCCAAATATTCGAAAACATTTTCTAATTAATAAATTTTTCTTCAGATATAGCACACTGTTCTTAAAACAAAGTCTATATAGTGCTTAAGTGGTGAAGCATTAGGGTCGTTTCAGACGGTTTCAGACGTTTCAGACTCACGTTGTGAGCGTAGATAGGCTATTTTCGGCGAACGTCCCCCCCCCAAGAATGTGGATGCTTAGGTTCATTGTGGTTAATTCCCTAAATTTTTCTGTATTGTTTTACAGACAACAAATGCATATAGTTTTTGTGCAGTTTTGCGGCCATGCAGTAAACATGCAGGTGGACAGAGTGACTCCCTCAGTGACTGAGGGCCGTGCTTCCTTGAAAGCTGAAATACATTACAAGCAACACGGAGCCAAGATAAGTTGTTTCTGGGTGTTCTGGGTGGATAAGCACAGAGGGGGGGGGGTGTATCTGAGGGAGCCAAAATAATCTACATTAAGGCAAGATATCTGTTAATTAAATCTGGCCATGCCTGATCTCTATCTGCAGCACGTAACTTACACCGCTCTGTGTGCTGCTGGATGCACACGCACACTCACACGCACGCAAGCTCGCACACGCACACAAAGAACCGATAGAACACACACAAACACAAACCTGCCCGCACGCACACATGCAGACACCTGTGCTTGAAGAGATGCGCACACACACACACACACACACACACACACACACACACACACACACACACAGCAGAGACATACAAACGCACACAGTGAGACAGCTGTGCAAGCACACCCATGCATTATATATGAACATAAGCTCAGACATTCAAACAAACACAAACACACCTACACACTCACACATACCTACATAAACAAACACACATACACACTCACACACATACCTACATAAACAAACACACATACACGTACACACTCGCACTAACACACATACCTATATAAACAAACACAAACACACATACACGTACACACTCACACACACACACATACCTACAGTATATAAACAAACACACATACACATACACACGCACACACTCACACATACCTATATAAACAAGCACAGACATGAGCATGCAAGTAAACATGTACTGTACACAGACGTACCATACTGTATACAGTGCACATAAACACATAGACACAGCTTTAAACATAGACACACACACACACACACACACACACACACACACGTGCGTGCACAAGTGCACACACACACACACACACACACACACACACACACACACACACACACACACACACACACACACGCATCCATTGCATACTGCAGGGATAACACACATATGAATGAGGTACAGGTGTAGGCTAAAGGTACACCTTGAATGTCTTCACACAGCATCTCTGTGCAGTGGTGGAAAGTAACTAAGTACATGTATACGCAAGTACTGTACTTAAGTACAAACTTGGGGAATTTTTACTTTACTGGATTATTTCCAATTTCAGTACTTTTACTTCTATTCCATTACATCTCAGAGGCAAATATTGCACTTTTTACTCCACTACAATTATTTGAAAACTTTAGTTATTATGTTTAGTTAAACATGCATTAACCACTTTATCCCTATATACTTCGGCTCTTTCAAAATAGCAGATCTACAAGCTCAAGCGACGAGCTGTGAACTTGTAGATCTGCTATTTTCAAAAGATTTGTATTCATTTTGAACACTTGTGAAATACGACATTCTGCATAATGAGTACTTTTACTTTTGATACCAATACTTTTGTACTTTTATGCAAGTACATTTTTAATTTCGGACTTTTACTTGTAACATAGTATTTCTATATTGCAGTATTGATACTTTTACTTAAGTAAAACATTTGAGTACTTTTTCCACCACTGTCTCTGTGTAGGTTCCAACTACGCAGTAAAAATGGACCTTTACATTTTTACACTCTCAGAGTTAAATCAAGACACAGGGTTTTTCTGTGTACAATTACAACAGCTAATGTTCCTAATGAGTATAACGATCCCTCTGCAGTAGTAACGAGCCGTTCTCTAATAACACCCCCCCCCCCCTCACTCCCTCCCCATTTAGAAAAAAGCGACGCCAGTTCTTGCAAAATGGTGATTAATCGTGCCAATTAATTAACACCAGTTACCCCAGCTTGTTAAAGATGTAACTTTAATGTTATCGTTTGATGAAAAATAACACAGTGTTAAGAGACTGGATCCTATGTGTGCTTTAGCATTATTAGAGGATCTTCACAAAAAAATAGCAGATCTAATAAGCGCCACAACGCAACACAATGCGACACATTGTGAGCTTGTAGATCGGCTATTTCAGCAGAATGTTGGATGCACATGTACATACACTGATGTCTCTCTCTTTCTTTTAAAAAGGAAGGAAGGAGGTAGGCTTTGACTTTTTACTGAGGCCAATTCCGAATTGCAGCCACCTGTAAGTGCCCTTTTAGAGCGGTTTTGAAGGAGAGTAAGGTTTTTTATGACTGTCGGTACTCGTAGGGCATTCCACATTGGCACAGTGCATAGCAGTAGAACTAATTTAATCCTTGTTAGAGCCAAATCTGGTTGAACGTGATTTGTGGAGCTCCCTCTGGTGTTGTGTTTGTGGACGTCATTGACATTTGTGAAGTAGTTTGACAGGTACATGGGTGACTTTGTGGTGTAGTGTATCTTGTAGACCAGGCCCA
>NC_137608.1:15473404-15500904 GCF_963280865.1 Gymnoscopelus braueri | reverse complement strand
GGTTTCAGCCCGGGGAGGGGAGGGGAGGGGAGGGAGGTGTCTGTCTCTGGCTGCAGACTGCATGATCCACAGTGGTGGAAAAAAATAAAAGTTTTACTTAAGTAAAAGTATCAATACTGTAATGTAGAAATACTCTGTTACAAGTAAAGTCTGGAATTCAAGATTTACTTGAGTAAAAGTACTATTTTCAAATCGCGACGCATTGTGAGCTTGTAGATCCTCTATTTTCAAATGTCCAAAATATATAAAGGGCTGAAGTGGTTAATGTATGTTTTGTGATAATAATCTAAATCTGCAAAGTAACTAGTAACTAAAGCTGTCAAATAATTGTAGTGGAGTAAAAGTACAACATTTGCCTGATCTGAGATGTAGTGGATGTAGTGGAAATTCCTCAAAACTGTACTTAAGTACAGTGTTTGAGTAAATGTACTTAGTTACTTTACACCACTGGGGGGGAGGGGGGGGGGGGCATTGGGGCTGTCTGTCTCTGGCTGCAGACTGCATGATTCCCTCCATTCCCCTACATTTTTTCGTCCCTCCTCTTGAAACCAACTTTATTGTAAACACTTGAAAATCTCCCACATGTGCAAGCAATTAAGTTTCACGACTCACTCTGGATGAGGGCGATGCACGGACACACAGACACACGCACACACGCGCACACACAGACACGCACGCGCACACGCACACACACACACACACACACACACACACACACACACACACACACACACACACACACACACACACACACACACACAAGCACAACAGACGCGAGCAGCAGCACATGTGGGCTTGCGTGCGTGCTTGCATGGCCTGAGTAATGTACACAGTAATGCAAACATGCACACACGCATGTGAGTACACACACAGCTGTATTAACGCACACACACACACACACACACACACACGCAAACACAAATACACACATGGAGATGTACACACAAGCATGCGCACGCAAACACACACACAAGCTCTTGCACACTGACATGCAAACACACAAAAACAAGGGCATGTGTGTGCACGTGTGTGTGTGCGTTACATGGCCTGAGTAATGCACACACACACACACACACACTCACCCAATACTCAGATTTACATGCTGACACACACACACACACACACACACACACACACACACACACACGCACGCACGCACGCAAGCACACACACCCAATGCTCAGATTTACATGCTGACACACACACACACACACACACACACACACACACACACACACACACACACACACACACACACACACTGTACCTCGGTAGTTTGACCTGCAACACAGTAGCACTGAGGAATTTACATCACACGTCACATCAATCAAATGACAAATGCTGTTACACACACATACCTACTAGCATTACCAGCATGCCTCCAGTTTCCCCCATATAGAAAAGACATGATTTGTGAACCTGTGCCAAGACCTCTGCTTGTTCAGGCTTCATCACGCTGTACACACAGTGGTGTAAAGTAACTAGATACATTTACTCACATACTTTACTTAAGTAGAATTTGGAGGTACTTTTACTTATTTCAATATTTCTATACTTTTCTATACTTTTAACAACATTTCTGCTGTTTACTCCACTACAATTGTTTGACAGCGTTAGTTACTAGTTACTTTGCAGATTTAGATTGTGAATACAAATAATGCATTAATCACTATTTTGTGTTTTGCTAATATGCTAATACTTTTGTACTTTTACTGAAGTAAAATTTGAATACAGGACTTTTACTCGTTCATATTGCGTTATTGCTACTTTTACCTAAGCAAAACATCAGAGTACATTTTTTACCACTGTTCATCATGGCGTACCTCAGCTGCTACCTCGCTTATCGTCTCTGTCGGGCGGAAACCTCATATATCCAAAAAAAACTTTTACTTTTCAGGATTAAAATTCAAAAGTAGCAGATCGCGAGGATTCACCAGAGATGTTGCAAGTATGCACCGTCTAGCAGAGAAAGGCTTCAGACTCATGAACCACAAAACCGCGTCACTGTCACATTAAGGCAAATTTATACTTCAGTCACACGACCCTTTCACTTGACGGAAAAAAATGACATTTCAAAAACTGGAAGAAAAAAAGTGTGTCAGCGCGAGTCACGTCGAGTATAAATATAAAGTTATAAATTAAGCCTTAATGTCAGGGCCCCCATTAATCTACAGGCCACACATACTTCCGATTGTTTTGTGACATCACACTGTCCCCCCTTATCCTCCATATCTTTATTTCCAGCGAGAGGGAGATGAAGACACTGACATTTGAACTGTGTATGTGTCATCTTAAAAAAGGCACACAACCACTTCTCAGACATTCCGGGATGCTAATCTAATAACTTACACATATATAGTCTCTGGCTGCTAGAGGCATTTGTGTAAACAAGACATCCTCTCCCACAAGGATAAATCAACAGCAACGCTGTGTATTTGTATCTGGAGCTTTAACTGCAACGATGGAACGATGGCATAGGAAAAAACGCCAGTAGACTAAACATAACTGCTCTCGATTACGTTCTATGGAGAGACAAAAAAATGTCTTTGTGTACTTTCTCAAAAAGAAAAAAAAAAGAGTATTGTCCCTAAAAAAAGGGACAATGGTAACGAGCAGTTTAAGTTGGGAGTTTTTCAGACGATGTTCCATGGAGAAATATTCAGTTTAAAACATCTTGGGTTTTAAATGCATCATGGTATGTCAGAATGTTGTTCTTCTCTCGTAAAGTTGGATTCTCTGCAGCTGTACTTCTTGTATGGAAAAGTTTTGTTTGTTTGTCTGTATATACAGTATGTCCCCTCAGAACCAGACCAATCACAGCTCGCATCACTAACAGTACATACATAGTGGTGGAAAAAGTACTCAAATGTTTTACCTAAGTGAAAAGTGTCAATACTGCAATGTAGAAATACTCTGTTACAAGTCCAGAATTAAAAATGTACTCGATGATATCAAAATGTACTTAAAGTAGGCTACCAAAAGTAGTAAGAACTCAAGTAGAATGTATAATGTATGATGTCTAAAAATCTTCAAGCAAAGTTCTTCCACCACCACTGCTTGTAAACCAAGATGTTCCTACAGAGCATTAGAGCAGAGCAGATCCTCTCCTGGCATCTCTCTCTCTCTCTCTCTCTCTCTCTCTCTAACTAGCCCTCCATTAGCGGCGTCGGCAGCCAAGGGCCCGGGGGCGGGGGGGCCGGGCCGACGGGGGTGTGACCGGAGATTATTGTCCTGTGTGCTTGTTTGGGTTGAGGCTTTAGATGGGGAAATGGGATTAGGAGGCATACAGGCCCGGCCCCGGCTAGTGGAGAGACACACAGTAATGGGAAGCAGAGGAGAGGAGCGCTAGCTGCTATACCCCCCTGATCCTCCTCCGCCTCCTCCTCCACCACTACACACTGTTATCCCACCTGATTGGATTAGCCCCCCTGTTAAATGTGCTATGATAAGAGAAGACCACTAGCCGCGGCTCTCCTCGGTCGCTGCCAGGGTTCGAAGAACACACGTGTTGTTTACCGCTTGGGGGGACGGGGGGACGAGGGGGGACACACACACACACGAACACACAGATTCCTCTGCTGCATGAGGTTGGTTATATAGAACGGGTGATACACACTCTTGTGTTGTTTATAGGGACCGCCGGTTGCCCTGAGGTTTGGACGGTGACATGACAGCGGTCACATGTCTTTGACGGTGATCATCAGGCCATGTTACAGTACATATGACCCCCCCCGGCAAACATATGTGCCTAAGTCCTAACCCTAACCCATATGTTGAGTTACAAATGTTCGTCTTAAAAAATATATATTAAGAGATTTGCACAAATGTTCATGATTTTTCAAAAATAGATCTACAAGCTCATAGGGCGGCACTCGGTGCCGCCCTATGAACTTGTATATCTGATATTTTTGAATATCCAGACCTCTAAGGGTTACAGACCTGTAAGGGTCAATTTATAACCCTCTAAAAGGGAACCCAGTTTGAGAATCTCTGCATTACATAAAGGCCTTTAAGGGGTGGTATAGTGGCTCTGGAGGTATGGTGGCTGTCTGGGATATATATATATACCGGAACGTCCCCGGCTTGATCCCCGGCTTCTCCTGGGCTTTGTAGTCAAAGTGTCCTTGAGCAAACAACACACTGAACCCCCTAAATGCTTCCCGAAGTACACCCCAAGGTGGCAGGCCGCTGCTCCTAATAGGTCAAATGCAGAGGTCACATAAATTTCCCCCACGGGGATCATTACAAGTCAGCAAAGAAATGTAAAAAGATAACAGGAAACGCCCTCTCATAACCATCTCTGTCCTGGCAACCATAGGATCATCATCTTTGCATCATTTGTTCAATAAACTCATATTAGATCATTAAGGCTGGGTGGAGTGGAGTGTTACTGTCTCTATGTCAACTCTGGTCTACCGCAGCTTCTGGACTGGACTCTCTGAGAGTGGACTATGTTGAACTGTAAACGCCTTTAACTGAAAAACCACAGTAAGATTCTCTCCCATGCAGAGTTCTTTTTTTTCCCTTCTTTTTTTTCCCGTATGTAAATCTATAAAAGAAGTCTTCAAACTTGCTAATTGCAGCCACTCTGCCAATCAGAGGGTAATTACTGGTATCCTGCCTCTGCCCTTCCTTCCAATGGGTGAGCAGCTAATTTGAGCGGTGGTTTAAACAGCTGGAAAACAGCACCCTATGGCGAAACTGGAGGGGAAAGCCTGTGTTTCGGTGTGTATGTGTGTGTGTGTGCGTATGCGTGTGTGCGTATGCGTGTGTGCGCGCGTGCGCGCGCGTGTACTGTATGTCTGTCTCTGTGAGTGAAAGGGAAACCGAGAGAAAGTAAAAGAGAGCGTGTGTGTGTGTGCGTGCGTGCATGTATTATTCTCCTTGTATAATGTGCATGTATGCCTACTATGCATTTTGCACATGTAAAGTATTACACAAGGAATATTTAGGAAAATGTCTGCTACACTACTTCTAACTACTTCTCCTAAGTGAGTGACACCCACATCAGCCACAACACCAGAGGGAGCACCCACGATCTGGTGCCCCTCGAATTTAGCACAATCATGGGAAAAAATCTCATTCTACTACACTCTGCCGCCGTAATGTGGAATGCCCTGACATCATCAGGCCTGAAAACGCATCTATAAGGAAACTAAAAGTGGAGTTAGATATCAATTCCCATTGAAATGAGGGCCCATACACTGCTGCCGTTTATACCTTTTTCCTCCTCTGTAAATATAGCTATTTGTATTTCTGGATGACATGTATTAATGTGTATAAACATTCTATACCCTGTTGATGAATTGAATACATACGTGCGTTCGTAGGACCACACTGGAAACATGTCCCCAGGACTTTTTTGTGTTATCCTTTTAGCCTAAATGCTTTACTGTACCTTTGTGCTGTTTAAATTGTTTGACTAATAAAGTATTCAATCAATCAAGCAATCAATCTATGCACAAATGTGAGATGATCGTATTTCGACGGGGTCTCCTCTGTACCTGCAGCTCTTTTGTCCACGAAAAGCAAAAAAAACTTCCATCACAATTTTAACTCCGCCTGACCTTCCTGCCAAGCGGAGTTCCCTTCCTTTGTGATTGATTCACATTTTATTAATGTTTCTACTCGCCGGCGTTTCAGGTGATACGGCGTGACACTCAACGCCTACTTGAGGTGATGATTGGATTGAAAAGGCTGGCGATCCCCATAATTGCTTTTAAATTACACTTGGTGCGAGGCTTCGTGTCGTTAATGTAATGATTATCCACATCAACCCAATGTTACTCCAGTGAATCTTTAGCCCGTTTCATCTCGATAAGGTGACACGTCTCGCACTCATTACCAAACACATGACATGGTCCCGTTGTGTTTGAGCGAGAAAAATACAAATCAATTAGAAGTCACTTTAAGTATACACTGTATATATAATGAAAAAACTGGTAATTTTTGTCACGAGAGAAGAAGTTGTTGCTTCCGGTTTGCTGGTCAATGTAATTGAACCCGTTTTCCCCGGTCATTGCGATTAAACACAATGCCACAAGCCGTTGATTGCTATACCGGAGTGGGGCTAAAGGTACATGAGCTCAATTATGCGAAAGCCACCACATGTCCGGCTGACAGCCACTTAAGGAATTAGCCCTCGGTATAGCTAATTAACTTAATTGTTGTTAATGTGGTGCACGTACCGAGGGCTACCACATGCTAATGGCCAACAGGGTGCTCAGGTAGAAATGCTAAGGCAGCTGCAGTGCCTATTCATTAAAGGACAGGGTGTACTAAGGACCAGGCTAGAAAATTAATGGCTGCCATCCGTGACTCTTTTATGAAGACATTTCTCATCCGTAATCGGCATGGCGGCGGCATCTGTTTTGTTTTTTTCTTTACCCAGCTTTCCACCGTTTCCACGCTGTGTGCTTGCACTTTCTACTTTCTTTTTGTTTTGATATGCAAAGAAAAATATTAGTGTATTGATATCTCAGGGCAATTTCCATGATTGCACTTCTGTTTTGTTGTGCATGGTTTTAGTTGAAAAGGTCACGTTGCTGCTGACCTGTGATGTCAGGAGGAATGTAACGAGACTTACGCAATGCGAGTTGGTGTAAACAATATGAAATGTAACTTTATACGGGTGGGTATTGGGTTCTAAAAACACAACTGTACGGCTCTGGATGTACATTTTCATTCAACTACAGCTTTTCCCACAAACGTACTGCCAGCTATCAGCTGTTATACTGTATGTTCTAAGCCATTGGTTCTCAAAGTGGGGTCCAGGGAGCCCCAGGGGTCCTTGGGGGGGTTCCAGGGGGTCCCCGGCAAAAGGAGTTAATATAGCATCACAATCATTTCAACCACTTTAACCTTTTATACTTTGGCCATTCAAAAATAGCAGATATACAAGCTCATAGCGCGTCACTTCGTGCTGTGCTATGAGCTTGTAGATCTGCTATTTTTCAAATATCTTGAACATTGGTAACATTTTTAACACAGATCTTTGCTTCTGGGGGTCCCTGGCACAACATATTTTCAGGTTGGGGGTCCGTGGCCCACATACGTATCATTTTGGCGGTCCTTGACATGAAAAAGTTTGAAAACCACTGTTCTAAGCAACGCAGCTGCAGCTGATCAAAAATCATTAATGTGTGTTTTAGATTTACAGTAGGTGTAATGTTAGGAGCCCATGGGTGATGTGCTGGGGTGTAGTGGAGTAGAAGTAAAAAGTATTGAAAATTGGAAATTCAGTTATTGTCTGAACCTGGAGCCAGTTGCACCATATCTTTTTAAGCCATTTAAGCTATAACTGGGCTAAGTTTGAACTTAGTGTGAGGTGGTGCAACTGGCTCCTGACCACTACAGTTACGTAGTAACACCAGTAACGTAAAGAAAATACAGTACTTGAGTACATGTACTTAGTTACTTTTCCCACCACTGTTGTTTTCAAGCCAGCCTGCGTGCCCCGGCTCCGTCCGCACGGCTTTCTCTTTGTTTATCTCTCTCTCCCCCCACTTTACATCTCTTTTTTTCATCTTTAATAGCTTTCTGTGTCTGTTGCCGATTTGTGTGTCCCCCCCCGTCCCCACCCCCACCCCCCGTACCACCACCACCACCACTACCACCAGCACCAGCACCAACCGCACACTTTGAACCGCAGGAGGAGCGCTGTGGAAAATCGTCTCTTCGCAGAGATCAGCTTCTCAATTGAGCATGTCAACAAGCACTGTTTGTGTAAACCTGTTTGAATTCCCCTTGTCTGATTGTTGTTCTTTCCAGGGCAGACAGACAATAATGCACCAGAAAAATCGTTCAAGACGATGGTGTAATTGTTGTGCCATGATGCCAGAGCCAGGGGTGAAGGTGCAGATTTGTGGCATGCTACAAGTTATTCATCTTCTTTTTTTGATTTGGGTGGGTTATAAAATATTTTCTCATTTAAAGAGAGGAAAAATGGAAGCAGAGGGAAGAGAGAGAGAGAGAGAGAGAGAGAGAGAGAGAGAGAGAGAGAGAGAGAGAGAGAGAGAGAGAGAGAGAGAGAGAGAGAGAGAGAGAGAGAGAGAGAGAGAGAGAGAGAGAGAGAGAGAGAGAGAGAGAGAGAGAGAGAGAGAGAGAGAGAGAGAGAGAGATGGGGGGGGTGTTTGGCTCTGCAGCCTTGTTTCCCTGTCACACAGGCAGCAGCAGTATGTAGGCACATGTGGGCCAGATGCAGGGTCTCTCCATCCAAAAGCCCAGGCGCATCCAGACGCCACCCTGAGTGTCTCAGATCACTTACACACTCTCTCCCAGGACCCTGGAAAAAACAGCCTCATCCACACAGCTCTCTCTCTCTCCCTCTCTCTCTCTCTCTCTCTCTCTCTCTCTCTCTCGTTTCTTTTCGTTTTTTCTTCTTTTTTTTCCATAAGAAAGATGTGGCCCCATCGTTCTAATGAATTCCAACTGAGAGAGGAGAAGAAGAAGGAGAAGAAGGCTTGGTTTGCAGTATATATATATGGACCTCAAACAACACTGTTCGGCCCTGCTGCATCCACCATGTTCCATGTGGAACGCATTATGTTTCCTCTCCTCTCTGCCATTGTATAAATTCAATCGTTTTTATTTCTTTTCCTATTTTGGAAGGGGGACGGGGGGGTTGTTGAGGTGGCGAATGTCAAACCTCGTCTCGACCATTATCTACGGAAATATAGAATAGTTGAAGCATGGGGTTCGGGGGTAAAAATAACCACATTAACCCATGGTGTACGTACGTACTTTGGGCATGTCGTTATAGGTGAACAATCACAATTTTTAAAATCTTTTTTATGAAAGTATAAGGCGATCTACAAGCTCACAACGCGTCGCAATGCGACGAGACGCGTCGGCTGTTTCCGAATAGCTGAAATATGCAATAGGGCCTATAAGTGGATAAACCGATTTTACCCATTCAATCCTGGAAAACGTCTGTGTCATTTTAGTTGAAAAGTAGTTAAAATAGCGTCACGATCAGTTGAACCACTTTAACCATTATTTTATACTTCGGCTTTTCAAAAATAGCAGATTATATTATAAGCTCATGGCCCGTCACCTCGTGCCGCGCCATGAGCTTGTAGATCTGCTATTTTTGAAAAAACCTTTTCAAAGCGAACATCTTTAACTAATTGTTTTGCTTCTGGGGTGGTCCCTGGAACAAAATATTTTTAGATGGGGGTCCGAGGCAGGTCAATTGCAGGTCAATTGAGTCTCCGCCGGTTATCACATTTTCGGCTTAGGAATGCGACAAAAACGGAAAAAAAATCTCCATGAATTCATGGGGTGAGGTATCGATAGGATTTTTTTGGGAGTGAACTACTCCTTTAAGATCATTGTTACCTGTCTCACCCCCCTCATCATCATCCTCCTCGTGGTGGTACAGCCCAGCCCTGGATGAATGGCTGATTGAATGGGAGAAGGCATGCTTTGTCTGGCACTCTGGATCTATGTGGACACAGGTGGCAGTGGATCAAAATCACACACTATTAGGCCACAATCAATTAATAGACTGTTGTTGTTTTTTCTCATCAGTGACAAGAACCTCAGGAGGATTGTGAGCCTCACATAGCTCGCCCCAATCACACACTGATTGGGGACTCTTTTTTTTTTGTTGCTGTTTTGTTTGCCAATTGCCACCATTCATTTCAGATAATTCTAGGATTACAGCATTCTTCTGGCCATATTTTCTTTGCGTTTCCCTTGCTTGGATACCATACAAAGACTCAGTTGTGATGACCTATTAAAAATATTGTGTTTCACTGGTTCCATTTACCTCCAATTACTCCATAAAATGGCCAACACACTACACTCAAAGACTTGTCTGATCTGTTATTATAATTGGAGTCAAGAAATAAGTCGGAGCCATTTAATAAGTCTAGTCAAGGTTTTCTTTTTATTAACAATAAGAACTACTAAACTAGATACACACTGTCAACACGGCAGATGAGATGTGCTTGATTTAAAGCCTTTAAATCCTGACACTGATAAAAAAAGATTAGTTTCACAAGAATTATTCGCTGCGCAATCGTCATATGGTCAAAAAACCATTTTTGTTATTGCGATGCCAGCAAACACTGAGGCATCTGTTCCCATATACTGACAATCTGCCTTGGCTGAACATCAGACAGACAGCCAGACGTTTAGTGGTTGTCGCAATTCTAGCAGTGATCATGGTGAATTAGTGGTTCAAAATGTCGGCTCTGGCACCTGCTCTGTTCCTGTGCCCAGTCGACTCCCCTATAGTGACTTTCCTGACTGCCACCTCTCGCTTCATGGTGGCAATCAACGGTGTAAAGTACATTTTCTCAAGTACTGTACTTAAGTACAATTTTGAGGTATTTTTACTTTACTGGAGTATTTCCAATTTTCAGTACTTTTACTTCTACTCCAATATCCAGAGGCAAATATTGTAATTTCAACTCCACTACAATTATTTCAAAACTTAAATTACTATGTAGTTACTTTGCAGATATAAATATATTACATTATTTAACATACATTAACCACTAAGCCTAAGCTTTTTTATACATAGGCTATTTGAAAATAGACGATTTACAAGCTCACAACGCGTCGCGAGCTTGTAGATCTGCTATTTTCTAACATTTTAGAACTTTTACTTTCGGTACTTTAAGTACATTTTGATACCAATACTTTTGTAAGTACATTTTTAATTCCGGACTTTTACTCTGTAACAGAGTAGGCTACTTCTACGTTGCAGTATTGATACTTTTACTTAAAGGAGGAGTTAACCCAAAAAATAACTTATTTTCTATCAATTGCACACCCCATGAAGCCTTGAATCCATGGATTTATTTTTGTTTTTGTGGCATATAAGCCAATAATTTGATTCCCGTCTCCTACCGGCTAATGTATCCGGTAGGAGACACAAAGTAGATTATTTGTGTCTCCTACCGGATACACCCCCGGTCATCAAATTATTGGCTTAGGAATGTAGACGAAGTGACACGCTGTGAGCTTTTACATCTGCTATTTTTGAATAGCCAACTCTAAAATCAAAAAATGACACAGATGCTTTCCTGGTTTTAACGGGTTATAAAGCTGCAATCCATAATTTTCATGTCCCACACAGGATTTGAGGGCGAGTGCCAACATATCCACCACTGAGCTAATAGCAGAATTAAAGCCCATTTGGGAGGGCGGAGGATAAATTGCATTTTCAGTACCATGCAGTACCACTTGTCAACCAGCAGTGGTCCTACCCGACCACAGGATGTACAGTAGCAGCTACATTTCTCTCTAGACTTTGGCAAAGTTGTCTTGCAATCAAATCTACTGACTTCTTTTAAGCAAATATATTTTAGTCTTGATTAACTTTTAGCAGTTTGTAGTGATTCACTCTCATCTAAGGATGTCTGTGTTGTTGACATGAGTACTGTGTGTGCTTTATGAAATCAGCAGAGTACCTATGGTGCTTCCTCCTCATAGAGAGAACATATTGAACCTCAGGTGGAAAATGAGTTCAGCGATGTGTTGTTCCAGTGTGTGTGTGTGTGTGTGTGTGTGTGTGTGTGTGTGTGTGTGTGTGTGTGTGTGTGTGTGTGTGTGTGTGTGTGTGTGTGTGTGTGTGTGTGTGTGTGTGTGTGTGTGTGTGTGTGTGTGTGTGTGTGTGTGTGTGGTGTACTCAGGTAGCCAACAGGGACATGATCTGTGTGGGTGCATGGTTGTGGGAATGAGAGCTTGTGTGCACGCAGCATTTTGTGTGTGTGTGTGTGTGTGTGTGAGCGCGTACAGAGAGCGCTAATTGTAAAGGATGTGGCAGGTTAAGATAAGGTTATCTCCATGCTCTGAAACGTCTGAGAGAGAGAGAGAGAGAGAGAGAGAGACACACACAGACGGAATTAGATTGATTAGGGGAGCCATTTTGGGGCCCGTGGTGCTATTTCTAGATAGCCTTTGGTGAGCCTCCTTCCCTAGACTCCTCCTCCCTCCCTCCCACATTCGCCTGGCATGACTCTGCCCTCCCCCCTCCCCCCTCCCTGCCACTCACACGGTGCAGCAGGACAGCTGATAGTGCCACAGGTTGTCACTCATGAGCTAACTGACTGGCCACTGCAGGGCTGAGATAGTCCCAACACACACACACACACACACACGCACATACACACACACAGACACACACACGCACATACACACACACACACACACACACAGACACACGCGCGCACGCACACACACACACACACACACACACACACACACACACACACACACACACACACACACACACACACACACACACACACACACACACACACACACACACACACACACACACACACACACACATCCACACACGCACTCGCACAATCTGTCTCTCTCTCACTCTTTCCGATCTCACAGCTACAGAACAAATAATAAAACGGTGGCAGCGAATGTATACCCTCTGTATCATTTGGTTCAGGGTGCAAATTTGTATCTTTTGATTAAAAAAACGGTCGAATAACCCACTATAAAGTCTCTCCACTTCCGTCCGGGCCTTTTTATCCGACCGTATACCATTTCATCCCTTCCTTCCGAGTCGACTTGAGTCCCGCCCGTGACGCAGAGGAATTCGTCGCGGGGAGCAATTGCTCTCGTTTCTTTTTTGGACTTCATTTTATAGGGTACGGCGCGCAGGGTCAATCCCCCGAAAAATCCCCGCTACTCAATTCCCGCCGTCAGGAACCCCTCCATTAGCCAAGCATTAGAAACAAATTAACTCTTCTCAGTCGAATGGCTCCTCTCGGAGGAGGAAGTGTGGGGAAAATCCTCTATTAGGCGACAGTTAAAGAGCCTATTGGAAAAGCTGGAGATGGAATCCTGCCTAATAAAGGAATAGTCAACCACTGGAACGCCAGGGCTGAATGAGGGGAGAAGAGCTTCCTAATTAGAAGGACAAAGTGTCATATTACTGGCCTAGTCCATTAATATGGAGTTTCTGGGGTATAGTATATCAGGCTCCCTGATTGTGTCAACATATAGGTTGTGAGTATTTGTGTATGTGCGTGCGTCTGGTATAAGCTTACTTTATCCCATTAAAACCCAGGAAAGCATCTTTCAATTTTTGCATGTGGCTATTCAAAAATAGCAGATATACCAGCTCACAGCTTCGTGCCACGCTGCGAGCTTGTACATATGCTATTTTTGAACATTTTTGAGTGTTTGAAAAAATGTTGAATAATTTTGAATTATGAAAAAGTGTGAGAACTACTGATTTAGAAGGCATTTGGTAGAATCTGCCTCATTTCACCCATTTAGAATTCTAAAAACGCCTTCTAAATCCTGACATAAGTTCTCAAAGCAAAACAAAAAAAAATATTCAAATAAATTACAAACATTTATGTTGCTATATATACAGCAACGGCTACACCAAAAGGGGTTCCCGGATTGAAAGGTATACGCATTGGTGTTCCCGGTCTAAACGGGTTAACGGGTTATACTCCGTCACACGATGTGCGCCGAAAATAGCCCCGATCTCCAATGCGACGGCGGACGGCATCGTCATACGACGAAGAAGTATACATCAGGGCTTTTAGTTTGCCAGAAAGTGATAGAAATGTCCTTGTGTCGTGTGGTGGTGACAGCATGTAAACAGATAAATAATGGATCATCTTCTCCTCTTCTCCACTCTGGAGCTTCTCAGAATCTCGTAAAAAAAAAAAAAAAAAGAGAAACACGAATAAGGGAACACACAACTGCTCTCAAACTATTTGGGGCGTAGTTAGTGTGTCTCAGTCGAGATGAGCCGCGGCCAACTCAAACCAGAGCTCCAGTCTCCTCTCCTCCTCCTCCTCCTCCTGCCTCACAAAACCTCCGAGCGCTTTCCAACTTTTCTTTTTTTTTTGGGTGGGGGGTGGGCGGTGGGGGGGGGGAGTGAAAAGTGAGAGGGGTGGCGAAACAGCGTCATGGACCGAGCGAGCCGGGCCCGGGCGGAGATTCAAAATAAACTCACACAGGCTTTTGGCTTTGAGTGCGGGTTCCATCTCTGTTTATCTTAGCCCAGAGTGTGCATGGGAGCCCAGTGATGAAATCGAGAAAAAAAAAATAGAAACCAAAAAAAAATGAAAATGAGGGGAGGAAAAAATTAAACAGAGTTGAACAGGCCAGTGTATTTGGTTAGGGGTTGCTATGGCGACAGAGTGCGCGGATGCAGATAAACAGCACGTCGGGTTCTTCTCGGGGAAGAGGAATGCAGCCCCTTCTCTGCAGCCTGCGGTTTGGAAGACGAGGTTAACACTCCGCTTTCCCAACAGCTAGAAACCACTCGGCAACATATGGGGTTCAGGGGGAGGGAGGGAGGGTGGAATGGGGGGGGGGGGACCCCAATCTACACTGAGAGTGTAGAAACGAAACCAAATGGACCCGTTAGACCCTGGTGTCGTCTCCTGACGTTGAGAACCCCTCGGCAACATACTGTATGTGGTACGGTGGCAGAAGAAGTGTTTGTGTGTGTGTGTGTGTGTGTGTGTGTGTGTGTGTGTGTGTGTGGGGGGGGGTTCAGTGATTCTCTACCGTTGTAATTTTCAACAGTAGATTTCTTTCAACAGTAAATTCCCATTCAAAAACACCCAGTAAACATGTGTGCCCGTATTATAGTTGCCCATTTATCCCTCTTTTCACACAGTGAAGGGTCCATTTGGACACCCTGGCGGTCCCCGGACGGACCTGACGGTGAGAACCGGCGGAGCAGACTGAGTTTTAATTACAAACGTCCAGGGATGAGAAGCTAGCTGCATGGCTAGCGCATGCATGGTGAGATTTGGAGAGAATCGCTGTGCGGAAAAAGAAAACAAGTGCAGCCATGGTCCATTGTATGTTGCTATTTTCTGTTGTTGTTGTTGTTGTTTTATTTGGGGGTGGTGGGTGGGGGGATTTTTCACTAACAGCTTGAATCACGACAGACGGGAGAACACATGGAGCAAAAAGAAGGAGAAAAAAAGGAAAAAGGCAGAAAACAAGACTACAGGGGTGGAGGAGAAAAACAGGATGGCGAATTAAGGCAGAATCAAGTCTCTACACAGAGATTTGACTGCTCTCTCTCTCTCTCTCTCTCTCTCTCTCTCTCTCTCTCTCTCTCTCTCTCTGGCCTATTCCAATACACTCCACACTTGAGGATAGACTGTCACGTCTGCATCGCACCGTCTCATGGACTCATCACACATCATAATACATTCTTCAGCTGTGGAATGGTTTTAAGAAACGATGGCAACACTGAACGTGAGGAAGGAAAGCCAACGATTTCAGCTGGTTCGACTTATTTAGTCCTGAATGTGGGGGAAAGAAAGTCATGTTGGCTGTACGCTTAAACTCAACGGGGGTTGATGATCGTTCTGTTGTGCAGCGCAGAAAATTAGAAAAGAGTGCTATTTACTTAACGATAATCCAAGTTGAAAAGATAAATAATTAGAGGAGAGTGCATTGGCGGGATTTGAGGATGAGGACTAGAGCGTAAACAGCCAATGTTTCCCCTTTCCTGCGTCTAAAAAGTGAAAGAATAAAGTTACCAGTGGTGGAAACATTTCTCACTGAAGTAAAAGTATCAATAGTGTACTTAAATTACCAAAAGTATGCGATATGAGCTTGTAGATCGGCTATTTTCAAATAGCTTATGTATAAAATAGGGCTGAAGTGGTTATGTTTTATAATATAATAATTTATATCTGCAAAGTAACTAAAGTTTTCAAATAATTGTAGTGGAGTAAAAGTACAATATTTGCCTCTGAGATGTAGTGGAGTAGAAGCAAAAGTACTGAAAATTGGAAATACTTCAGTAAAGTAAAAATACCTCAAAATTGTACAGCACTTGAGTAAATGTACTTACTTACGTACTTACTGTACACCACTGAAAGTTACCAAACTAAAAGTTGGTGAGAAACTCTATGGAGGGGGGTTTCTATGGAGAGGTGGGGGTGGGGGGGGGGGGGTGGCAGGCAGGGAGGGAGGGAGGGTGGCAGAGGAGGGGAGAGAGGGAAGGGGTCGCGGGGCTGAGAGGAGGAGGAGGAGGAGGAGAAGCCAATTTGGTGAAGGATGGTGTTTGGGAGAGCATGGCTGTGGCCCGCTGATAAGGAGAGCTCTCCTTCTCTCAGCTCTCTCTCTCCCTCTCTGACAGAATGAGTCTTGTCTGCCGGCCCATTAGCAGCCATACCTACAAGCCCCTGCCTTTTCTCCACCGCCCAGCCCTCAATAGGGGGGCAGGGATGGAAATGGCTACTTAGTACACGATTACCCGATTGAAAGGTACAGTAGCTGTCATATGGGTAGTCTAAAAGATGGGAGGGGGAGGGGGGGGTGATGCGGGGGGATTCGAGTGTGTGCGTGTGCGTGTGTGCATGCGTGTGCGTGTGCGTGTGTGTGTGTGTGTGTGTGTGCGTGTGCGTGTGCGTGTGTGTGTGTGTGTGTGTGTGTTTGCACGCGCGGGGGAGGAGAGAGGGAGAGAGAGTGATTTGGGTCCCGTCTCTGTGACGAGACAAACGTGTTTCTGTGAGATTAAATCCAGGCGTGCGTGTTTATTAAAGCCATGTAGAGAGGGAGAGAGAGAGAGAGAGGAGGGGGAGAGAGGGGGGAGAGAGACAGACGAGAGGGGATAGAGCTTGGGAATTCACAAAATGAGAGGAGGGAGTGAAAGGGGGTTAGAGGTGGAGAAGGTTGTGTGTGTGTGTGTGTGTGTGTGTGTGTGTGTGTGTGTGTGTGTGTGTGTGTGTGTGTGTGTGTGTGTGTGTGTGTGTGTGCGCGTGCGCACGTGCGGGGAGGGGGTTGCACAGTGAATATTAGTGAGCTTTGAGTACAGTGCCGAGCCAGAAGAAGAACGAACGAACGAACACGTTGGTGAAGAACATGCCCCCCCCTCCCCTCCCCTCCCCTTACCCCCGCAGCCCCCCCACACTCACTCTTTTTTGTTTATTTTCTTAATTTCTTATTTATGTATGTTTGTTAGCACTCCGTGCAAGGCCAGTGGAGAGCTCCACAAATCAGCTCTGTGTGTGTGTAGGAGATGCAGTCCCTCTCTGAGGCTGTAGCACTGCGTCCCATTCATGGGGAAGCAATGCTCCAAGTTTTATATGTAATAATAATCAGAGTGGCCTTCTGTCTCTCTGTAAGGGCAGTGCTTCTCTAACATGTTCATGTCAAAGGAACCCCGAATGCATGAATATCGTTGTTGTCGGGCAGAAACCTCTTATGTCCATATTCAAAGTTTTTGCGTTTTTTTCGTAGTTTAACGTCCTACTTTACTGCGGCGTCAAGCTAAAGCAGTAAAAATTATCAGATTGAGTTTGTAGATCTGCTACTTTGGCCACTTTTGAATTTGAATACTGAAAAGTAACAGTTTTGGAAATTCTTCCACCAGACAGAAACGATATGTATTTTGTCCGCGGACCCCCAATCTGAAAACATTTTGCGCCAGAGACGCCCACATAACATTTGTGTTGTTCAAATATTTCAAAACTATTCACATTTTCCCCCAAAGTTTTACCCAAGTTTTTTGAAAATAGTACATTTAGAAGCTTGGTTGAGGTTAAAGTGGTTGATCTGATTTTGATGCTATATTAACACATTTTGCTGGGGACCCCCTGGAATCCCCTCAAGGACCCCTGGGAGTCCCCGGACCCCACTGCTGTAGGGTATTCACCTGTATAGTCTCCCTTCCAGGATATAATGACTGGTTTTATCCACCTCTCTATAATCAGATCTACTTGCATGACCTTTCTGTCACTTTGGGCCCTTTTCACATGACTTATTTTTATTCCATATATAGATTGGTCTCTCCCTCCATCATTAACCACTTCATATACTTCGTTGTGCAACGACTTGCGGATCTGCAATGTCCAGTGGTGTAAAGTAACTAAGTACATGTACTCAAGTACTGTACTTTTTAAATTTTGAGGTATTTTTACTTTACTGGAGTATTTACAATTTTCTCTACTTTTACTTCTACTCCACTACATCTCGGAGGCAAATATTGTACTCCACTACAATTATTTGAAAACTTTAGTTACTAGTTACTTTGCGGATATAAATTATTATATTATAAAACATAAACTAACCACTTTAGCCCTATATTATACATAGGCTATTTGAAAATAGACGATCTACAAGCCCACAACGCGTCGCATCGCAACGCGTTGTGAGCTTGTAGATCTGCTATTTTCAAACATTTTTGTACTTTTACTTTTGGTACTTTAAGTACATTTTGATACAAATACTTTTGTAATTTTACTCAAGTAAATTTTTAATTCCGGACTTTTTCTTGTAACAGAGTACTTCTTTATTGCAGTGTTGATACTTTTACTTAAGTAAAACATTGGAGTACTTTTTCCACCACTGGCGATGACAAATGAGAACATTTTAATGTTACATTTTGTGATGGCCTCACCATCTCCCATACTGTAGTCAGGATTTGCGAAACACCTGTGTAACTGAGAAACCATGTACGTCTTCTTGTGACCTTTCTGATAGATGCTAGTTATGCTTTTGTAGATATATGCTGGTAGCTTGTTCACATGTTTTGTTATTGTTATGGTATATTTTAGGCTTGACGTGCTTAACCTTTAACTGTGTGTGTGTGTGTGTGTGTGTGTGTGTGTGTGTGTGTGTGTGTGTGTGTGTGTGTGTGTGTGTGTGTGTGTGTGTGTGTGTGTGTGTGTGTGTGTGTGTGTGTGTGCGCGTGCGTGCGAGTGCATGCGAGTCACACAACGAGTCACAATGCATCACATTGTCAACTTGTAGATCTGCTGTTTTCTTTTTTCGGAAATTGAAAGTAAAAGTGGATAAGTCTGTCTAATAATGCAACATTTTAACAAGAGCTTTTGACTTGGAACACTGTTTCTTTTTTCCCCATTTCTTGAAAAGTAAGGGTTTTGGACAAAGAATTAATTAATTAATTCAAGATGTATTGATTAAAGTAGTTAAACTAATTTGCAGTGTTGTCGAGTAATACAATGCATTCAACAACGTCACTGTTGAAAATAAATTACAATTTAGGAATTGGAAAAATAAAAGGCCTACATGTGAAATATAAAAGTTACAGATAAGAAACCAAGACAAAATTTAAAACAAAGTTTCCATCTGACAGTGACAATATCCTTTCTAATGACCATAGCAGTCGTCGAGCACTTGGCAAAATCCAGTGAGTGAAGCGCCGCACCCCGCAGAGATGGTGCGTGACGCTAGCGCAGAGAGGCGGGTGGCGTATCGCTTGGAAAACCTCCGTTATGCTTCACACCTGTGTCCTGGAACAGTGGGCAAGCATTAACGATAGCAACGTGTGTGTGTGTGTGTGTGTGTGTGTGTGTGTGTGTGTGTGTGTGTGTGTGTGTGTGTGTGTGTGTGTGTGTGTGTGTGTGTGTGTGTGTGTGTGTGTGTGTGTGTGTGTGTGTGCGTGCGTGCGTGCGTGCGTGCGTGCGTGCGTGCGTGTGCCACTGACAGACCATCATCAGAGCTTTGTGCCTGGATGTGGCTGGTGTGAAGAGGCAAAGGAAGGGATTGGTGGTGTTAAGGGGGACATTACAGTATGGAGATGACATTTTAACCATTTAACTTTCCTCTTCTACCCCGGTTTGAACCTGGTGATAAACTTTTTACCATTGAGCTAATAGAGCCTGCCTGCTTGCTCAGGGGATAAACCGTCAGGTCAAAATTCGTGTCAGATCCTGTGCAGGTGAGACACCTTTGACCCAATGTCTCAATAGAAGAGCAGGGAGACAAAATACAACCCACGCCAATTGTATAAGTTGTATTGTAATTACATCCACCATACAGATTGGACCAAATTCCATTTTATTCATAAAGAAAAGTTACGTACTGCCGCTTTAAACCCTATTTTACTTTGTCGTACGATTGTGTCGTTTGGCCAAAAATCACAAAGCAATGTTCACAACGTGTCGCAATGCGACTTGTAGAGCTTGTGTGTAGATCTGCTTGTTTTGCTGTTTTTGAATCTATCTATACTATAATTCACGGAATCTCTGTGTGTGTGTGTGTTTGTGTCACACAAAATATGTCCCCGGCATAACTGTTCGACCGACCGGTCTTAAGATTGTCGAGTGTGTCTCATATAAAAAGTCCCTGATTGGCTAACCCGACACCCGTCGGCTTAAATGATTGGCTGAACTTTTGTGCATAACGTTTGTGCCGCATATAGCCAGTATAAATGGAAGGACTTGGCATCGTCTCTGACATGCATGGTGGCCCCCAAATAGGCCAGCTAGTCCTAGTAATACTAATAATGCCATCCCTGAAATAGGGACACATGTTGAAAGTGGTTCATGAGATCGTGTTCATCATGGCGACAAAAATAGCAGATCTACAGCTCATAGTGCGGCACACACAATGGAAAGGAAATATGCCATGACATTTTGTTTTGTACACATATACTGTAATTTGGTGGCCCACTTGCATTACCTCTCGCGGCCCACCAGTGGTCCCTGGCCCACAGGTTGAGAACCACTGGTTTAAAAGGACACTGACCCACTCCTGACACCACCTTGGATTTATAACACTGTTTCTATTGTTGGGACACATGCTGTCTATTGATTCCTCGTTCAAATCCGTGTGTTGTACAGTGCAGTATAGGTTTATACTGTATGTGTGCGTGCGTGCGCGTCTGTGCGTGTGCGTGCGCGTGTGTGTGTGCGTGCGTGCGTGCGTGCGTGCGTGCAGTGGTGTAAAGTAACTAAGTATATTTACTCAAGTACTGTACTTAAGTGCAATTTGTAGGTACTTTTACTTTACTGGAGTATTTTCCATTTACTCCACTACAATTATTTGAAAACTTGATTTACTAGTTACTTTGAAGATATAAATGATTATATTATAAAACATGCATTAACCACTTTAGCCCTATTTTATACTTAGGCTATTTGAAAATAGCCGATCTACAAGCTCACAACGCGTTGTGATGCGGCGCGTTGTGAGCTTGTAGATCGGCTATTTTCAAACTACTTTTACTTTTGGTACTTTAAGTACATTTTGATACCAATACTTTTGTACTTTTACTCAAGTGAATTTTGAATTCCGGACAGAGTACTTCTACATTGCAGTATTGATACTTTTACTTAAGTAAAACCTTTGAGTACTTTTTCCACCACTGCGTGCGTATGTGTGTCTAGGATAGGAGAGAATAGACACACACACAAACAGTGGGCCTCATTTAATGGCGTTGGAACAACAGATGTTCAGGAGGCGGGGATACACACCTTTACTCCGCCCCCTTTACCAATCTACCTGGCGCTATTTATACACATCAGAACTACCCAGAAACCCCTTACTCGCTTTTCGTACTTCGTACTCAAGCTCGTAGTTTCTGCATTTTGATCATGAGTTCACCGTCACTCGAACTATTCGCGTCCGATGACGACAACATCAGCGGGATCATCCCGAGGAGCCCAACGCCCATCACCAGGGGACGTCAGCCCTCCGTGATCTCGCCCAGTCAGCCCACCATCCCGTCCACTCAACCCAGCACTTCCCGCAGTACTAGAAGCAACTTACCTTCTAACCAGTCCCGCCGTTCCATCTCCCCCAGCGCCTCAGTTTCTTCAGCCTTTTCCAGGCGATCCAGCTTCTCCCTCCGGTCCACCATCGCTTCATCGCCCGGTCAGTCCACTCCAGCAAGGTCAGATCGGTCCCGTGCATCCACACACCATCGCCCGCAGCCCCGTGAACGGGAGCGGGGCCGACAACCCACTAGAACCTCAGACCACCAACACCGTAGAGCAGCTCGGAGATCCCCGCCGGCTATCCCAGCTACGCTGCCGCGCCAGCGTCCCAGCGTCTCCAACCGCTCGCCTCGCGGTTCTTCCAACCCAAGCACCCATACTCCGCCACCCGACATCAAGGACTGGACCACGGTGGGACTCCAGAAGCAGCTCCGTGCTCGCGGAATCGCTTTCCCCCGTTCCACCAACAAAGCAGGACTCTTCCAGCTGTTCACTGCAACACCGCCAGCTACAACAACAACACCGGGGCCTCCGTCGAGCCAGGCGCCGCCCGATGACGTCACGCGCCGCGTCTCCCGGTTCAGCGCGGCGATTCCTGATGACGTCACCCACCGCACCGGATCCCTCAGGGCTGGCCAAGCAGCGCCTGCACAGAACACCGCCTCCACAAGCCAGCCTGCAGCCATATCCTTTATTCCGCTCACTACTACTACCAACACTACTCCTTCTTCCAGCATTTTACCGTTCAATGTCAACCCTGTGCCTGCCCCCCACCCATTAATGTCTCTTCTGTCTCTGTTATCATCCCTTGTCCAGCAGGCTGCACTTTCACCCCCCCCCCACACAACCATCCCTACATCCAACCCAGTTTTCTTCTGTTTCTGCTGCCACTCAAAACCCAAGCATTGCCGTGGCCACACCTGGCACCAGCGCTTCCCAGGCACCGCCTGTCTTCTTCTTTCCTCCCACGTATGCCACCCTGTCAAATCCCGTTGCCACAACCAGCGGTGGCATCGCTTCTCTTTCCCCCCCTGTTCTTTCCTGTCTTCCCCTCAATACCCCCTCCCCCCATCCACCCCCCCCCTTTTCTCTCTCCACAGCCCTACCAGTTGACCCACCGGCCAACGCGCTTTCTAGGAACCCCCAACCAATCCCACCTGCCCTCCGCAACCAGATCCTTCAGGGCAACCATGTCGACCTGGCTTCCCTCCTCCGCCCCTCCGACAGCAACACCGAGCCACGGTTCCTGGACTGCGGCGGCATCCAGATCCAACTCCGCAACTCCACCCCTACCCGTTCCGCTCCACTCACCGTTGCGGAGTTCTGCCTGGCTTTCGGCATCTACAGAGACGTTATCTGCTCCGTCTTCCCAGCCCGGCGACAGGAGCTGGACGACTACATGGCGGTGGTACTCGATCTAGCTATCCGTTTCGGAGGAATCCTCTTCCAGGAGTACCACCGCCAGTTCTCCTCCACAGCCGCTGCCAGGCTCCAGCAGTGGAACCTCGGCACCTACTGGGGTCGCCTAGACCTCGAGCTGTATTGCCGGCTCTCCGCAGGCAGGGTGGCAGAAACCTGCTCACTATGCGGCAACTCCGCCCACCCCGCCAGCTTGTGCGCGTTCGCAGCTCCCAGCCCCACCCCGGCTCCAGCCACTGTGGCCTTCCAGCCCCCAACTCCCCTTCCCTCCCCAGCTCCCCCTTGCCATCCCCCCACCCCCTCACCCATCTACCCAGCCAACAACAGAACCACTGACCGGCGTGGGCGCCCCGTTTTGTTCTGCGGCAAAAGCATGGTTTGTAATAATTTCAACGACTTAGGTTGCTCAGCCAGCTCGTGCAAGCTGCTCCATGTCTGCAGCCACTGCGGCGGAGCCCACGCCCGGGCCTCATGCCCCCAGAACCCCCCCAAACCCCCTAGCCCTAGCTAATTGTCCTCCACACCCCCCCCCCCTTTTCTAGTCCTGCCACACGGTTATAACACCACCACGCTACTCTGCTCCCCAGTCCAGACCAGTTTTCATGTTTTTTATGGGGCTCACCAAATCAGACCAGCCATAATCTTTTAGTTTAGTTGTTGCTCTCATTGTCTCTCTTTGGGGGTAACAGTCCATGCGTGCCGTGCCGACTACGCTAACAGCCGTCCAAGCCGCCATGCCGACCACGCTAACGACCTCCTCCCCAAAGACTCCAGGGTCTGCGACCCTCCCCGGAACCCCTTTCATTTCCCTCCATTATTCTATGTATCCAATATTCAATAAATACCCTAAACTTTCCATAAAGGTGTGTTTCTTTGCCTAGTGAAATGGCGTTGGAACAACAGATGTTCAGGAGGCGGGGATACACACCTTTACTCCGCCCCCTTTACCAATCTACCTGGCGCTATTTATACACATCAGAACTACCCAGAAACCCCTTACTCGCTTTTCGTACTTCGTACTCAAGCTCGTAGTTTCTGCATCCCTCCACCACCCCTTTCACCTCCACAGGTTGTGCTTTCCACTACTCCTTTCTGTTCTCTGTCTCTCTCCGCCTCCCTCCATCCTTTCTTCCTTTCCCTTTCTCAGGTTCCTGCTGGGGGTAACAGTCCATGCGTGCCGTGCCGACTACGCTAACAGCCGTCCAAGCCGCCATGCCGACCACGCTAACGACCTCCTCCCCAAAGACTCCAGGGTCTGCGACCCTCCCCGGAACCCCTTTCATTTCCCTCCATTATTCTATGTTTCCAATATTCAATAAATACCCTAAACTTTCCATAAAGGTGTGTTTCTTTGCCTAGTGAATCGACATGTTGGTAAAACTGTGTGTAAATCTATGCGTCAACAGATACGAGTGGACAAATTCTGCCAGATTGATCAAATAAGCTTACACGCAGCATTTTGTCCGTATCTCTGTGTACTTTATGTGTTGATAAATACCATATCTATCCAAAAACTAACTTTCACAGAATTTTTTATTAGCATAAATCCACACCCCTGAGATATACTATATAAGCAGCTTGGAATTCCTTTGTTGGCATTATAAGTGATTGCATAAAATAAAAGGCAAAAAGAGTGACCATTGTTTTGCAGTGGTGTAAAGTACATTTAAATGTAAATGTATTTACTAAATACATTTTGGCCATTTAAAAATAGCCGATCTACAAGCTGGTAGAGCTGCTATTTTCAAACTATTTTTAAACATTTTATACTTGTTTTACTTTTTGTATTGTAAGTACATTTTGATGCCAATACCTTTGTACTTTTACTCAAGTAAATCTTGAATACCGGACTTTCTCTTCTAACAGACACTTGTACACCATTGCATTGCAGTATTGATACTGTTACTTAGGTAAAACATCTGTGTACTTTTTCCACCACTGTTGTTTTGTTAATGATAAAATATATTTGCGTTCAATAATGTAGTGCAAGGTCGGTGCTGTGGAAGATCAGAGCCTGGCAAGAAAAAAACTATTGCAGTAAATTTTCAGTGTCAAAAGTTCCGTGTACGCTGGAACAGGTTAAGAGAAAGTGGTTCGACATGAAACTGGAGGCAAAAGGGAGGGGGGGGGGGGGTCCAAGCCCACAAAAGAAGCATGTGAGCCACAGGAGGAAGGTCAGAGTTTGACCAAAGACGTCCTACAATGGATGAACGCATTGACCAAATTATCGTAGAGACGTTGTTGGCTGGAAATATCCCGGAGGGTGACAACGATCTGTTTTCACTTGGGGTCAATCAATTCTTTTTTTTTTGGTCTTGGAAATAATCACCCTCCAACTTATGTTTTTGTATATCTGTAATGACACAAACTTCTAACGTCATGTTTCTTAGAAGAACCAGGCACTTCAACACGACTCCCCAGAGGGCTCCGTCATTTTAATCAGAATAAAAGATGAGTGAATGGAATAATAAAAAGCAACAAAAAATAACCACTTTTAACAGCCATGTTTTGGCCATTCGTGCATACAATACGAGTCGTTTAGCCCATTAAGACCGGGAACGCATCTGTGTCATTTTTAGATGTCTTTAGCTATGCAAAAATAGCAGATATACAAGCTCTTAGCGCGGCACTCGGTGCGCACTGGTTAAAGTGGTTACACAGATGCGTTCCCGGTTTGAATGGGTTAGAGCACTCGTGAAAATGTCCTCGCATCCTGTGTGAACAATACATGACGTAAGGACAAACTTTGATAAATCCCACATTTTGTTTTGCGTGATTGCATTTACGAGCTATTTACGATCGAACTCGTTTTGGTTTTCACGTTTGATGAATGAAGCCCCAGTGAGTGAATAGTGTCTTAGTCAGGATAATTAGGACTAGTAATGAGATGCAGTGGGTTTAGTGTGTGTTTTACCTTGGCCAATGCTGATGGCCAGCAGCGTCCTTGAAGTCCATCAGAGGGTTCAGAGGTGGAGATGATGACACCGCCTCATCAGCACCCAGCTGCTCACACTGAACAACCACCAGTGGTGGAAACAGTACTACATTTTGTTGTATTTAACACTTAAAAGTAGAAAGTACTCATTATGCAGAATGTCCCATTTCACAAGTTTTCAAATGTGTAAAATGATGTCCAAAAATCTTTTGAAAATAGCAGATCTACAAGCTCACAATGCATCGAATCGCGATGCACTGTGAGCTTGTAGATCGGCTATTTTCAAATGGCCGAAATGTGCTTGTAGAACGGCTATTTTTCACTGTTTCCGAAAGATTTGGAAAAGTGTAATATGTTTTTGGGCGGTGAAACCGCCCCTATAAGTGAGATTTGGAAAAATTTACAAATATCTTGGGCAGTGAAACCGCCCCTGAAAGTGAGGTTTGGAAATTTGTACAATTATCCTGCGCTGTGATTGGCCAATCACAGTCTATTCAGGACTGTGATTGGCCAGTGTCACATGACACATGTGCATAGCCCTATATAAGAAACCATAACTTGAAAAAAACCATAAATTGGTTTTTTTCAAGTTATGGTTTCGTCCATCATAAAGAGTGTTTCAATAAATGTATTTATTTTTTGTACATGATTGGTTGACTCCATTCAGTATTGTGATTAGCTAGCAAGACACCGCCCACTTCACACAGGGTGTGATTTTTTGTTTATCATAAATATTTAGCCAATGAAAAATATTAATAAGAGCTTGTGACTATATAATACCTACATTGGATCCATTGGAACCCAGATTCTTTTTTTTTCCATTTCCTGAAAATAACTGGACATTCAGCCCGACACTGATGGTTTATGATGTCTTCCACTCCATTCCATGGGGCTGCATGTGTGTCTGTTATAAAAGGGACAGTGGACAGATCTATAAGCCCTGCTCCCCTATCACCACATTGATCCATAAGGCAGTGGCTCTCAGACTTTTTCATGTCAAGGACCCCAAAACTGACAACAAAGGGGAAAAAAAATAGAAATTCAATATTTTTCAAAAATAGCAGCTGTGAGCTTGTGTATCTGCTATTTTTTAATAGTCAACGTATAAAGCATGGATAAAGTGGTTAAAATGAATGTGACACTATAACCATTTTACTGGGGATCCCCTGGACCCCTTGGGGTCCCCGGACCCCACTTTGAGAACCACTGCGTTATATAAAAAGAGACAGTGGACAGATCCATAAGCCCTACCTACTGCCCTATCACACACATTGATCCATAAGGGTCCTCTATTCAGCTGCATCCACCGCTCCATTGATCCTCTGCTCTCTGCTGCAGTAAACATTTTACTCAACTCGCCGCCACCCCTGATCAATAGCCTTCCTTTAATAATGTATCTGCATCGATTGGTTTTGGCCCCAGAGTAAATTGATCAATTATTCTAATCATCTTTATTGTGGCCGCGGTCGGCCGGCCGGACGACGGTGTCGAACGACGAGGGGCAAAAAAACGTTGTTGGGTTAAACGTTTTGGGCCTATGTCTGTCTGTCTGAGCACTGCTGTTATAGAGGAAGGGTTTCTCTCTTCATTACTTTATCATGGAGGTTAATGGATCCTAGCCGTACAGTAGAGCAGTGGTTCTCAACCTTTTTCATGTCAAGGACCCCCAAATTGATACATATCAGCCCACGGACCCCCATTTAAAAAAGATA
>NC_137608.1:15450904-15468404 GCF_963280865.1 Gymnoscopelus braueri | reverse complement strand
AAGTAAAAAATACCTCAAAATTGTACTTAAGTACAGTACTTGATTAAATGTACTTAGTTACTTTACACCACTGCACACACCCGGATTCCTTTCGTGAGAGTGCGAGGAAGGACGTATCAAACGCGTGCGTGCCGTGAGGACAAAAAAGATCCGGGTTTTTTTCTCTCTCTCTGAATATTTGAGTTGAAACGTGCACTATTGGGGGGCGGGGGTGTGTGTGTGTTGGTGTGGTGGTGCATGGTGGTGGTGGTGTGTGACACTAGCTGCACTGCCCTGTGGGTAACGAACGTTTCCTTCCTCGGAGGAAGCACTGGCTCATGTGAGCCCGGAGACAGGAGGTGGTGTGGCCCCAGCGATAATCATATTGAATGGACAATACTGCAGATAGGTGTGGGCTAGCAGCTAAACACGCATGTCTGCACACAAACGGACATACAGTACAGTGTGCTGGAGCTGGAAGAAGTACTTTTTTCTTTTTTTACATAACGTTGTTGCTGTCGCGGGCAGAAACCTCTTATCTCCATATTATAACTTTTTGTGTTTTTATCGTACATTTACGCCCTACTTGATCATACTATAGCGTCACACAAAAGTATCAGATCTGCAAGCAAAAAAAAAAGCTTTGAGCTTGTAGATCTGCTACTTTTGCTGTTTTTTTTTTTTATTTGAATCCTGAAAATTAACAGTTTTGGACATAATAGGTTTCCACCCAAAGTAAAAGCAATACCACAATAAATTCTCTGTTACAATTAAAAGGCTAAAGTTTACTTGATTACAAGTACAAAAGTATTGGCATCAGAATATACTTACAGTACAGATGTAAATGTACTCAAGTTTGAAAACATTTTTGTCAAACTTTTTCGAAAATAGCCGATCTGCAAGCTCACAACAAGCTCACAACATTTTTGTAATAATAAACAAAATCTACAAAGTGACTTGTAACTAAACTTGTCTAATAATTGTAGTGGAGTAAAAAAGTACAACATTTGCCTCTGAGATGTATAGTGGAGTAGAAGTATAAAGTATCGAAAATGTAAATACTCAAGTAAAGTAGGCTACAGTAGAATAAGTACCTCGAAATTGTACTCAAGTACTATACTTGAGTAAATCTACTTAGTTACTCCACCCCCCGTGGTTCTTGTATTCTTGTATTAGTTTTACTGAGGTTAAGGATAAGAATGAGTTTAGGGTTTAGGCATAGTTTTAATAAGGTTACGTTTAGGAATAAGGTCAGGTTTGGGCATAGTTTTAATAAGGTTACGTTTAGGAATAAGGTCAGGTTTGGGCATAGTTTTAATGAGGTTATGTTTAGGAATAAGGTTAGGTTTAGACATAGTTTTAATGAGGTTACGTTTAGGAATAAGGTTGGTTATAGGCATAGTTTTAATGAGGTTACGTTCAGGAATAAGGTTAGATTTAGGCATAGTTTTAATGAGGTTACGTTTAGGAATACGGTTAGGTTTAGACATAGTTTTAATGAGGTTACGTTTAGGAATAAGGTTAGGTTTAGGCATAGTTTTAATGAGGTTAAGTTAAGGAATAAGGTTAGGTTTTGGCATAGTTTTACTGACGTTAAGTTTAGGAATATACCTGGTGACGACTTTCCGAGGTCACCGTATTTGAACCCGGGCGAGCGTGTTTGTTTTGGGGCGAGAGTTCTTGTATTCACTTTCATCACCAGGCCGCCAGACAGAAGACTGACAGAAACTTGGAGAGAAAGGAGTGCTAAATAGCAGTTTACTGGTTTCTTCTGTCTGGTATTGAGACACTGTCTCTGTCAGCCTTGAGAAAAACATTTGTGTGAACGTCACTGAAGCACAACAGACCGATGACAGACAAGTGTACAGAGTTTAACCAAGTCAAAGTGTGTGTGCGTGCACGGCTGCGCACACGTGTGTGTGTGTGAATGCATCTGTGTGTGATGGAGGGCGTAATGAGCTAAATTTCAGTACTTAATGTCAGTAGTTCTCATGCGTTTTCGTGCCACGGACCCCCAAATTGATATATATCTGTCTGCGGACCCCCATCTGAAGAGAGGATTTGTGTTTTTTTTTTAAAGTATAAAGTATGGATGAAGGGGTTAAAATGATTGTGATGCTGTATTAACACATTTAGCTGGGGACCCCCCGTAACCCCCTCAAGGACCCCTGGGGGTCCCTGGACCCCACTTTGAGAACCACTGCTTGATTAATAAGTATTTTCTTCTGAATTAATTTTATACTTTTATCCTCTGTTTATGTCAATGACAATCCACCATATGCTTATGAGAAATCTCTCAGCTTTATTTATTTTTACATCTGTTACAGGAATTAAACAGTTACACAACCATGTTTGCAGTATCTAATCGGTATTCCAAAGATTTTATGCGTGCAATTATCAAGATTTCATTCAAATATGGATGACTAACTGCACCGTCCCCAATGACATTACATACTGATACAGATAAGACAATTATTTACAGAGCTTTCATCAGTTGCATGAGCAGACAGAGAGAAAGACACCAGGAAGAATGACAGAGGGAAGGGGGGGTGGCGGGGGGGGTGGCACAGTTCTCCCCATATAGGGCTGAAACTATCGATTATGGAATATTCTATTGATTTTATATATTTTTTAAACCAAGAAATCTTTCTTAAAAAAAATAAAAAAATGTTATACAGTATATCAATGAATGAACACAGAAATAATAGATAAGAAAAATATATAATTAATTTGGCTAAACGACACACAAATTGCATAAAATGTTATTTTATTCAAATCGGTTATTTTTTATAATTGATTAAATCGATGTGTTCACTTCACTGTTGCACCCCTACTCACCATGTAATAATAAAAAAAACAGACATTGCATTTCATTGGCAGACATATGTACACACATAGCTACAGTATAGTTGTACAACCGTGGCGTTGATATATTGATTTGTAGAACGCAGCATGACACTATATGGCCATGTTGTGGAAAGTGCTGTGGTGGCTCACATTTTTTTTCGTTCCAGGGTTCTGCATAGAAACGTCTTCACATCCACAAACCCCCTCCTGGGTGAATGTGAGGATGTTGTGGAGCTCGCATGCAAAAGCAGAAAATTCCTGTTGATTTGAAATACAACATTGTCATCACTGCTGTCAGTGCTGTTTAGCGTCACATGTCAAGCCTTCTCCTTCAAGTGATGTTCCACGAGTATATAACAACTTTAATATGAAGCATCTTCAGTACTGTATACTGTATGTCCCCATATGAGTTCACCAACACCCCTACCATCAATATTGGCCTTACTTAGGGTGTCCATGGATGATACTTGCTTTCATTGTTTAACCACTTCAACCATATGACTGGAGTCCCTCGCTCAGAGCTCTATACTGGTGTGACCTTTCTGTTTTCACTGTGCATTAAATATCTTCGCTGAAAAGAGCAGATCTACACGCTTGTAGATGTGTTGTAAGTGTATAATCTATTGCCTGCCAGAAACCTGTAAAAAAAAAAGAAGCCGATCTCTTTTTAGTGCCACGAATAACCCCTTGAGATGTAGCATCTAGTTTTTGAGGAGGTCCTATATAGACACATTATACAATGTATACACATTTTTAAAAAATGAAAAAACCTTAGACAGCAACATAGCAACTACTTCAACCAAATCAACCAAACACAGGATACAAATAATAAACAAAACAACAGAACAGAAGTATTACACTCCTGGCAAGCATAAAGAATGGATCATTACATCAAGATCAGAAAGATCAATGTCATGAATGTCATAAATGTCATGATAGTATACAGTATATTTAGAGTAATTATTAAAGGTTAAATGTTAATTTTATAGTTATTCATTCATTATAAACATGTACTGTACACTCTCAAAATAAGAAAAATACATGAGTACTATCACTCCACATCATCCCAAAGCACTCACTATATTTCCTCATATCAATACTTGTTGTCTATTTACATTCAGTAGATGCTAATTATGTGATCCAGATGTATGTTGCTTACTTGTTCACGTCTGTTTTGTATATTTAGATAGATCCTACTGTAGCTATGCTGTTTGGTTGTCCAACATATGCTAAGTACGTTATTTATATATATAGCATGATGTTTGGACAGATGCTATAGGGTTGATTGTTTACCTGCTAGTTACAGTACTTTGTAGTGCTTAATTGTTTTCTTGGCACTCTGTTTACTTGACCATTATTTACCCTGTTGTTGGATGACTAGGGTTCACGCCGATTAGCGTCTGTTAAATGCCTAAATTGTAAATAACTGGCATTTAGCAAGCATTAAGTTCCATGTGTGCTCCATATGTTTGCTATTATACTGTAAATAGACAGTATACTCCATTCTATTACAGCCCGTCTCTGCTTCACTCCCATTGGTTGGAAGAGGTTTGAAGTTACAATGATGAGCAATGCACTTAATTCAAGTTGAAATTGTTTCAACTTGAGAACAGGTCGGCACTATAGGTGCTAAAAATGAGGTCAGTTCCCAGCTTCAGGTCATCAGTAATGAAAGTGATATTTTCGTAGGAAATGATTGACAAACAGCACTATCACAGTACCACAAAATGCCACAAAAATGCCACAAAATGTGGAATGCCCTACCAACAGTTATAAAAACATTGTGAATCCTTACTCTCCTTAAAACTCTTATCTCTATTTTCGTAAATTAATGCCCTAGTTGATCATACTACAGCGTCACATGCTGTAGTAACAGTTTTGGACGTAATGAGGTTTCGACCCGACAGCAACAACATGCCCATATGTGGGCATGGCCATGCATGCAGGTATTTTCTGGTCCCTGTGTAAGAGCAAATTACTTTTACAGCTTAACCAAACTGATGGCTGCTCAGATGGCATTGATGAGGACATGGGGGGGACATGGCTCAGGGACGCTTTGACACATATATTAGGCACGCCAGGGGTCGAACTGACTGCCTTCCGATTCCCGGCCTCTCTACCCTGGGAGCTGCCCAGTACAACCACAGTCTGATACTGTTGTACTGGGAGCTGCCCAGTACAACCACAGTCTGATAATGTTGTACTGGGAGCTGCCCAGTACAGTACAACCACAGTCTGATACCGTTGTACTAGGAGCTGCCCAGTACAACCACAGTCTGATACCGTTGTACTATAGGAGCTGCCCAGTACAACCACAGTCTCATACCGTTGTACTGGGAGCTGCCCAGTACAACCACAGTCTCATACCGTTGTACTATAGGAGCTGCCCAGTACAACCACAGTCTCATACCGTTGTACTATAGGAGCTGCCCAGTACAACCACAGTCTCATACCGTTGTACTGGGAGCTGCCCAGTACAACCACAGTCTCATACCGTTGTACTGGGAGCTGCCCAGTACAACCACAGTCTCATACCGTTGTACTGGGAGCTGCCCAGTACAACCACAGTCTCATACCGTTGTACTGGGAGCTGCCCAGTACAACCACAGTCTCATACTGTTGTACTGGGAGCTGCCCAGTACAACCACAGTCTTATGCTGTTGGCCACTGAGCAGCTCTACCGGAGCAGCTGGGGGGAGCAGCTGGGGGTTATGTGCCTTGCTCAAAGGCACTTCAATGCTGTGTGATTGAGGGAGGCGTCAATACAAATTAATTTAGGCAACCTTCTAACCTTTAGGCTGCTGCTTTAATGAAATTCAGTGGGAAACCAAGGCAACCTCAGGATGTTTTGCCTAAAGCCAGTGGGCGGAGCTTAAATGCCATTTCTATCTCTTCTCTTATCAGTCCAGGGCCGGAGAACGCTACAGCCCTTCCTTCGTCCCCGCGACTACGGCCTCTTTTAGGAATCTGGGGCCACTGCTCACCATTGTGCTGTCATACAGGAAGTACGGTTCACTGCTTACTCCCAGCATTCACTGGGTTTCCTGTGTCAGGTTACCACATCCTGTGTTTATTTTCTTTGCTTTTTTGTCTGTATCCACCCCAATAGGACTTTTTCTAGCATCACACCACAAACCATACAATGGAGAGGATGGCACTGTCTCAACTATTGGGAGGGTGTTCCACTGCAAAAGAATGCATCTTTATCTTTTGAGGGGATTTATTTTCTCTCGCCGTCTCGGAATCTGAATTATGCTGTATATCCTTGTATAACCTTGTATAACCTTGTATCTCCATGTTGTAACTTTTCGTGTTTGGTTTGTATTCTTAAGTCAAAAAGTGGCAACCAAGAAAGTAAAGTCAGAACTGGGAGCGGAGAGTTGATGTTTTAGAGCTGTTTGATTGCCGTCAAAGATTTCCCGTAAATTAATGCTATATTTCATATTACAGCGTCACACAGATGTAGCAAAAATTGCCGATCTCCAAGCTCACAACGCGTCGCGATGTGACACGTTGTGGGCTTGTAGATTGGTTATTGTTGAGCAGGAGGAACAAAAAGTGAAAGTGGTTACGTGTGTCTGTGGGATTTATAAATATTGAACCAATATACAAGAAACATGTGTCTCGATGAGGTTGGTGCATTATACTGAATAACGAAAGCATTAGGAAATAATTCTCTCACTCTCTCTCTCTCTCTCTCTCTCTCTCTCTCTCTCTCTCTCTCTCTCTCTCTCTCTCCCTCTCCCTCTCCCTCTCTCCTGTTGTGAAACATTTGGACGTTCTCTGTTGCGACCTAGCCTGGAACCCACGACCGGAACCTTTGGCACCACGCACCTCCAAAAGGATACCTCTAGTTTAAAATGAGTTTATTTTGGTATTATCGTTTCGTTTCTTTTGGCATAATAATCGTTTGGTATGTCCATGTTTTATTCTATCTCGTAGTGAGACCAGTGAGACTTAACTAATTGATTCGCATTATGTGGGGACTGGGGAACAAAAACAACACGATTTTCTTTTCTCCTTTTTTCTAAACCAGATCACAAGGCCCAGTTTTAGAATGAATACCAGGCTTTTTCCTCCGCGGTGGAAAGCCATGGTGACGCGAGGTTAGTTGTGACCTGTCTTCTAGCCGTGACTTAATATTCCCAGTCTCTATCGGGTCTCTTGGAGGAAACACGTTTTTTCCCGGGCCGAAACCGAAGAGGGCCTCAATCAATTTCAAATTAAGCGCTCCATTCAATGGGCATTGTCTTCGACAGATAAGCTTGTTACACCTTGAAAACGGGCTGAAGGAAAGACTTTAAAAACAATCTCTTGAAAGTAATTATTGCTCTACTTGTGGTTTCTCTTTTTTTCTCCCTTCTCCCCTTTTCTTCTCCTCCAAAAAACAAACAGCTTTGGAAAACTTAGCGGGGCGTGATTGATAGAGAGCATGAATGATGTATAAAGTCTCTTTTCTTCAGATCGATACTGAATTTCATTAAGGCTACCACTTTTACCACATGCACACACGTACACACACACACACACACACACGCACGTGTGCACGTGCGTGCGCCACCTTTACCGGGGACATTGCTCGCTTCTCGGCGTTTACAACCTTTCCTCTGTATTCTCCCAGAAGAACAACATCGTCTGTTATCGTTCCATATCAGCACCTCTAAACAAGGTGCCCTGTCTTCTTGCTGACTCCAGTCCCCAGCCCTTCATTTCAAGTTGCCCCCGATACGGTTAGGCTTTCCACCACGCGCCTCTCCTCTTCCGAAAGAAGGCTTCGGCCTGCATGCTAAAAAAGCCGCTGACCTCCCAACCGGCTCAAACACACCCCTTCTTCTTTCACCCCCCCCCCCCCCACCCTCCCCCCATGTGAGATTCCCCCTGGGGATATCTCACCTCCATCGTCCTTTCCTCCCACCTCTCTCTGTATGCCTGTGATGACGGCCGCGCTGCTCCCGCATTCACGTCCTAACATCCACCATCACCCCGGTGACTACCCCCCCACCCACCCACCCCCACCCCTTCTTGACAGGAGGGGGTGGGGGGGGGGGGGCAGGTATGGGCTGCTGCACCACCAGCTCAAGGTCTTCTTCTCAGTGCAGTATAACTGTCTCCAAACCCCCTCCTTCTTTCAAATGATGTCTAAAACAGTGGACGGTCTAGCGCATGGATCGTCCGCCCGGGTTCTTAGCTGCGGTGGACTCGGGATGGAGTTCTGAAAATGTTCTACTGTACCACTCATCCTAGGATATAATTATATCATATAAAGGTAAGAAAAAGGTAGTCCCGAATTCCACTTTAAGCCCTGTTTCATACTTCATCGTACCTCGGTGAAAATAGCCGATCTACAAGCTCACAGCATGCATGTAGATTTTTTTTTTATATATATTTTTTATTACAAACATTTAAAACAGTGGTTCTCAAAGTGGGGCCCATGCAGGGACCCTCCGGGTTCCTTGGGGGGGTTCCAAATGGACCCTTACAGATATACAAGCTGACAGCACGTCACTTCGTGCCGCGCTGCGAGCTTGTACATCTGCTATTATTTTTTACATTTTGGAAAGGTTTTAAACATAAAAATAATTGTTACATTTTTTTAAATATTCACCTATAATGACATGACCAAAATATGGACGCCGGGTTGTATGCGGTTAAACGAGTGAGAGACAAAACATGGTATGGTAACAGAACAGACAAAAACAGGGGGCCTGGAAACCATTTCCTTAGCCTGTGTTTATATACAGACTGAGTGCTGGGGCCTTGGATGGTTCTTCAGACACCAGGCTGATGTTCTGGGGCTCTGGGTGGGACCTTTTATAACCAGACTCACACGCCAGGGACGGAACTAGTGACAGATGAGGACAAACTCTTTTTTTGACCTAACTCAAATAGTTTTTTTTCCTCGTCTTTTTTTTCTCCTCCTCTGTACAGAACTATAGCTTTGCTGCAATGGCTCATTTCCCACTTGGCTTATGGGGGGGGGGGGGTATGGGGTCTGTTAGGACGGAGAGGAGAAGGAAATACAGTTCAGATCAGTATAAGCACAGCGAGAGACAAATCGACTTCGGTGGCAAACGTATTCAAAAACATGTCCACACTCATAAAGCCATCCATCCAAATAACAAAATACCTTCTTCTTTTTTTTTAAACAGTGGAGAGAGAGAGAGAGAGAGAGAGAGAGAGAGAGAGAGAGAGAGAGAGAGAGAGAGAGAGAGAGAGAGAGAGAGAGAGAGAGAGAGAGAGAGAGATGAGAGAGAGAGAGAGAGAAGAGAGAGAGAGAGAGAGAGAGAGAGAGAGACAGAGACCCATGTGTGCCTGAAAACTGTATTTGATGAGCCTATGGAATATCTGACACATGTGAGAAAATAAACTTTACCATGTGGGTAGGTTTGCACGCAATAAATCAATAAATAGATAAATACATAAATAAATCAATAGATAGATAGATAGATAGATAAATTGATAGATAAATTGATAGATAAATTGATAGATAAATGTATAGATAAATTGATAAATTGATAAATAAATACACGCCCGGACCTGGCCTAGAGGTCCGGGCACCTATAGGCTCATAAGCAGCCTGACAGCGCACTGCAGGTTCGAGTCCCGTTCCCGACGGTCTTTGCTGCATGTCTCTCCCCATCTCTCTCTCTCCCTGTTTCCTGTCCATCTCTACTATGACACTATAAAAAAAATAAAGGCAGAAAAAGCCCCAAAAATGTCTAAAATAAATAAATAAATAAATGCTACTAAAACATTCAGCAATGATCACAAACACGGCCGTAGGAATGGTCCACGTGGCTCCATGTGTCGGCGGCCTTCCTTGCAGATCTGTGAACAGTGTCTGAGCATGCATCACACTTGGCTGTTTTACGACAGAGGTCAATCACTGCGACCTCTCCGGGCTTGTATTTCATGGCAGGACCCTGGGCAGTGGACCATGAGGAGGTGGAGAGGTGGAGGAGGTGGGGGGGGGGGGGGGGGATGTTACTGCTCCAGATCTCATCTCCACTACTCCCTGGGGGGGTGGGACTGGGGGAGGCCTTGTAATGAGAGCCTTTAACCAGTGTTGCCATGTCCGCCTATTATAAGCCACTTTGGGCTTCTTTTTCTGTTAAGTTGCTTGTAAATATTCGTAGTCGCGGGTCTTTTTTCTTGGGCTTCTTTCAAAAAAAAATATTATTTAAACCAGTGGTTCTCAAATATTTTCATGTCATGGACCCCCAAATTAATATGTATTTGTCCCTAATCCCCATCTGAAAATGTTTTTTGCCATGGAGCCCCGTACCAGATTTGTGTTTGAATGTTTAAAAAATATTCAAAAAATATTCCACATTTTAGATTTTTTTTTTTAAATAGTAGATCTACAAGCTCACCTTGTAGATCGGTTATTTTCAAATCGCCGATGTCTACAGTACATGTAGTTTTAAAGTTCTCATGTGCTTCTTTTGGCCTTGTTTTCCCGAGACCTAATTGCTTATTTCTCTCCCAAAATCTGGCAACACTGCCTGTTTAACTTATTTCACTACTTGTGGGTGGAGGTGGCTGGCGGGTGGAGAGGAGAGGAGCAGGCTGCGGGGTTCTCCTCAGACCTGATGAGGACGAAGAAGAAGGGGGAGGTTTAGGAAGGGGGGGGGGGGGGGGTGGGGTCCGCGCTGCTGTCATGAATAATGACCCCTGTGTGTCGCTTGCCATAATGCCACTTGAAAGAAAATGATGTTCCTGCCATGCCGTAAATCCTCACCCGGGCCCTTGTTTTTGGTGACGTGTGACAATTTTATCGGCGCTAACTTCTAGGAACATTAAAGTTCAGGATCGCACGCAGACGGGGGGGGGGGGAGGGGGAGGGGGGGAGAAGAGCCCTGGCCGGGGGGCGATGGGGGTGTCAGCCTCCATATTTCAACTCTTTTCAAGCGAAGCCCGTATATACCTGATGGTCCTCACTCTCTGTCGCCACGCAGGCTAAAAGCCAGCCTGAATCTAAAACAGCATTGTTCAGAGATTTAGTGGATATTCAGTTTAGTGATTATATTTAGTGATATATTTACTATATGTGATGACTAGATAGTTATATTTATGTAATAGTATTTCATATACATCTAGTTGAGCTTGTTAGCTGCTGTTGAGACATGTTTAAAGGAGTAGTTCACCCAAAAAATGACTTATTTTATATCAATTACACACGCCAGCATGAAGCATTGAATTCATGGAAATGTTGTGTTTTTGTCGCATTCCTAAGCCAATAATTTGATGACCGGCGGTCTCCCCGGTAGGAGACTCAAATGACCTGCATTTGAGAAAATAAGTCATGTTTTGGGTGAACTACTCCTTTAACTCACAGCAAAACAAAGTGAGCACAGAGCATGGGTGACCAGACGTCCAGGTCTGGCCAGGATTGTCCCAGTTTCAAGCCGGGTGCCGAGTCTTGACAAAATATCTCTAAAACATTAAGATGTCCCAGTTTTTCCACTTTCACATTGTCCCGGTTTCGCCACAGTTAAAATAATAACACTTGTTTTGAGTGTTCACATACAATTTTACAATTAAGAATTGAAGCCTTTAGCAGACGCTCTTTATCCAGATCTCAAAATGCGCCGCGTATCGGCAATTTTCGCTTAGACTGAAATTGGATTTAAGTGCTATGGGGTTTTTGTAAATAATGGTCACTTTAGTGCGAGGCACAGACAGGCCCTAGGCCGTGGACGCTGCAGGAGTCAGTAGAGAGCAGGCTAACGCCACACTGGGGCCTGGAGGAAGGTGTTGTGACTCTGGCTGTCTCTCTCACTCTGCTCCTAAAGCCCTGGTGCTCTTCCCATGCAGTCATCCACCATTTCTCACCCGTCAGGCCACCATTCACCTGTCTGTCATAAAGTATTCACCAAAGTATAGTCTTAGCTATAATAACGCTGTTTCTCAAACCAGTGTTCCACAGTCCATGGGAACATTTTCAACAAAAAAAAAGATTTATACTGTACTTAAAGGTATAAAAATATATTTAAATAATGTTTAAGGAGTCCATCAAACGTATAATCCCCCCCCCCCCCCCCCCCTTACTAATATAAGCGTAGTGTGGGGGTAAAAAAAGATTGGATCAGTCATGTTAAATATCAATTAGGAAAAAAGTGGAAATGATGAAATGTGTTATCATGCCTTCTTATATACTAAATATACAGTACTGTATATATTTTGTTGAGTGGTGCGGCAGGTGGTCACTGGTCATTGAGGATTGATCAAAATATGCTAGTGGTCCAGAGCTCTTTGATTGATTGATTGAATACTTTATTAGCAGTTTCCAAAAAGCACAGGAAAGTACAGTTCAATACAAGGTCTGCTAATTTGGGGGATCTGCCAATTGGGGGACCCATTGGGGTCCTTTGTACGCAATTCATTGAAACATTTAATGGTGACAAATTAATTAGCTCTGGTGTGGTCTTTATTATATCGTTGCTGTTGGGCAGAAACGTCTTATCTCCATATTCTACGTTCATACGGTATGTTTTTTCCCCGTACATTAATGCCCTACTTCTCCATTCTACAGTGTCACACAAAAGTAAAGCAAAAATAGCCGCTAACTGCTATTTTTGCATTTTTTTTATCCTGAAAAGTAACAGTTACCTGGCGGCAACGATATGACATTGACTGATTGATTGATTGATTGATTGATTGATTGATTGATTGATTGATTGATTGATTGAAGACTTTATTAACATGAATATTAACAGTACAGGTAGTACAGTCAAAGGTTATGCTAAAAGGATAACACAAAAAAGCCCCAGTAGGGGCTTGTTTCCATCGTGGTCCTTTTTACTCAATTAATCAGCTCAGACACTTATACTGCATGGGCCACATGCTCCTTGTGAGTCGTGAGGACCCCCCGAGTTTGAATCTGATGCCCGCATCACATCTCGCTGCCACTGACTCTCGCAGTGAGTCTTCCCTTTCTCTCTCTGCTATCTAATAAAAGCTACATTTTGCCAAAAAGAGCATCTTGAAAAAAGATCTACGTGTGTTCAGCACAGTGGTGATTTTGATGGCAAATTTGGATTTAGTTTTAGTAATAATAATAATAATAATAATAATAATTCCTTTAACAGGTCGTTCATGAAAGTCCTTGCGGTCTTGTTTCCAATGAGAACCTGTGAGCAATTGGGGTTAAGAGTCTTGCTCAGGGACAAATTTCATATCATCGGCGCATATGCTGGGATAGCCTGGAATCGAACCTGGGGCAACCAGGGCCAGCCTGGTTTCCTAGGCGGGTTCACTAACCACTCAGCTATGGCCGCCCCTAAGAACCTAAGTCATAGTCTTTTGAATAAAATTCTGTTTAGTTTTAATCATATTTTAGTCACCTGAAACGTTTACTTTTAGTCTAGTTTTAGTCAACTAAATCTACAGTTGATTTAGTCGACAAAGATTATTTTTGGCGAGCCGTGATGGTATCGAAATGATTTTCACTGAGCTGCATGCCGAAAATAGGCAATCTACAAGCTCTCAACGCATCTCGCTGCGACGCATTGTGAGCTTGTAGATCGACTATTTTCGGTCTGTGACACCCACAAGCACCCATGATGACTTGTTTTAGTTCTTGGATCTCTACTCCATTAGTCCTCTCCCTAACATTTTAGTCTAGTTTTTATTTGTTGACGAAATTGTTGTCTTAGTTTTAGTCGTCATAGCTTAGTTTTTATTTCGTTTTCGTCAGTGAAAAAAGGTAGTCGACCAACATTTAATAGTTTTAGTGGACGAAATCAACACTGGTGACTCTCGCAGCGAGTCTCCCTTTCTCGCTGACCTTGGTTTCCTGTCTCTCTCTGCTATCTAATAAAGCTAGAAATTTGCCAAAAGAGCATCTTGAAAAAGATTTGTGTGTGTTCAGCAGCAGACAGTCAGAGTGAAACAACAGAGAGGAAACAGCGGCACTGGAGTTTCCAGGAAAGACAAAAAGAGAGATTTGGTCTCGGCACAAAACATTTGCTCTATGGGATCAGCTGCTCCAGTTGCTATTTTTTACCCTCCCTCCCTCTCTCTCCCTCTGTCTGTCTGTCTGTCTGTCTCTCTCCCTGTGTCCAATCCCCCCCCCCCCCTCCCTTCTTTTCTGGGAGTTACATTCCACGCATAAAATATGCGACCCAGAAGCCTTTGGGCCCCCGAAGAAAGAAAGAGGACAGTTGCCGTGGTAACCTTGAACAACAGCAGCAACACAACATGGCCGCTGACGGACGGGCTTCCGCTGCAGGAGGCCGCGCGGCCCAGGTGCTATTTTCTTTCAAAACACAGAGAGAGAGAGAGAGAGAGAGAGAAGCGAGAGAATCAGAAAACGCTAATGTTCTTAAATTCAAGGAAAATTGCCCTCTCGAATGGCAATTTCTCCGAGGGGGGGGCTCATGGTATTTGTAGCTCAGGTTTCGTGTGTCAACACTGGCGCTCTGTCAGTGTAAATACATCACAACCTTTGTTGTCGCCGCATGCATTGTACTGCAGGTCTGTGTGCGTGTGACAGGGCAGTGTGTGTTGTTGCAGTGACACCGACTCTGTGAAGGACAAAGTTTGTGATGCGCAGGTTTCAAAATACGGTGCATGCGCGCGTGTGCGTGTTTCTGTGTGTGAATGTCCGTCCATTACTTTTCCTACATATTTACTGATAGACAACAACAACAACTACTACTACTATTACTACTACTATTTTTACTATTACTACTATTATTACTTCTATAAAGGGAACTTGGTGGTGCTTAAGCTTAAGCTTTTATTTTCTTTTTTTTTTACAATACGTCGCAACGTTCGGGACGGCAACTCGCTCGCTTTAGCTTGCTTGGTGGTCCCTCACGTGGCTCCAGTTCCCTTGAGACTGCGCGCCTCCGAAATGGTTTAGTCAATGGGGGAGATGTGAGGTGGCTATGCACGGATTTTCTGCACTCCCGTGCAATGTATACAATGTATACTGTATACTAAGTCGTGTGAGATCGGGTTTGGTTAGACACATCACTGTGCTATTCACATCTACTCTACACCGACATTAACACCACATTAACCAGATCATTATGAGTATGTCATTCACTCCCTTAAAGCAAAGATAATGTTTGGGTGAAAGCTAAATAACTTCTTAAACAAGCGGTGCTGGTTATCCCAGCGATGTCATTAAAATAACTCTCATTTAAAGCCGCATGAGCGCTAAATAAAAGCAAACTAAAAAAATGAAGCCATTAGCTAATTTGATAATAACGGAAATAAAGAGCAGAAAGTGGACATGGGAGAGATGGAGGGAGGTGCGGGGGGGGGGGAGTGGGAGTAGTTTCATGGAGGATGTGTTAATGGCGAGGAGCGCTGGCGGGTCCAATCCCACAAAACACTTGATCAGCCTAATTAAAAGAGCCTTGGCGTGATGCATTCTGAACAACGGGGAGGCAGGGCCACGTGCCAACTGTTCACTCACCTCCTCTCCCTCTTCCTCGCTCTCTCCCACCCACGCAGGCACCAGCCATCAGCCACCACATCTCTACAAATAAAGGAGAGAGACGGGGAGAGAGAGAGGAAGTGCAAGAGAGAGAGAGAGAGTTTGTGGGCAAGTTCTCAAGATGCCGCTCTTTGTGATCCAGCACAAAAACAAGGCTGAGGGAAACTGAAACTCCAGAGAGCCCGACAGACGCTCGCTGTTGTAGATGTTTGTCGCTCTGCCACTGACCACCGGCTCTTCTTCCACCCATCCTCTTCTCTCTCTCTCTGTCTGTCTGTCTCTCTCTCTCTCTCTCTCTCTCTCTCTCTCTCTCTCTCTCTCTCTCTCTATCTCTCTCTCTCTCTCTCTCTCTCTCTGTCTGAGAGCATTGATCACTGCCTCTTCTTCTCCTTTAACCACTTTAAACCAGGTGTCTCTATTTCGCGAATGTCATCAAAGGCCAAAAATGACAAAAATCTGCCACATTCCACATTTTCCAAAAGATAGCCGATCTACAAGTGGCGAGCTTGTATAGATCAGCTATTTTGTCGTACGACGAAGTATACTATATATATATATCGGGCTTAAGTGGTTAACATCCAGAGCGCTAAAGTGAGTCATCCTTGGCAGAGCCTGGAACGCAAGCCAGCCTCTTGGAGCACTACTGTACATATGAATCAAACTTATGTATATGTGGAAGTGTTGCCAGGACTTAATGCGTTGCACATTGCACCAGCGTGCAAACGCACATGTGCCGTTAGCCTAGCGCGCACGCACACACACACACACACACACACACACACACACACACACACACACACACACACACACACACACACACACACACACACACACACACACACACACACACACACACACACACATACGTGTGTGTGTGTGCGCGTGCACAGGATGCACGCTCGTGCAAAGAGCTGCACATGTTTATTTAAGCTGTTTTTCTCTTTTTAGCAAAAATAGACACGCCAGGGTTGCTACAACAGTAGTACACAATCTACCAAACAGCCTGGCTAAGTAGAAGAGTATCGGCTTACATGGGGAAAAATTATACATTTTCAGTGGACATGAAAGTGGAAAATATTAGGGAACCGTCTGGACACTGGAGCTCCGAGAAATCATAGAAAGAGATGAGAGTATGTGTGTGTGTATGTTATGATAAAGAAAAAAACATTGTTCAATCCAATACACTGGCTTATTCAATAATACTATTCACAACATCAATATCATGGCTGCCACTCTGGCAGGTGTACTTCTTTCCCTGTGCTGCATGCTTTTGACATTAGCACAGCAGCGGTAGCCGACTTGCAGACTTCTCACATGCTGTGAAGCAGTGTTGATTTTGACAGCAAACTTTGATTTAGTTCTTGTCATATTTTAGTCATCTGAAATGTTTTAGTTTTTGTCTAGTTTTAGTCGACTAAATATCATGAGACTATCGTTGACTAAATCTACTGTTGATTTAGTCGACTAAATGTATTTTGGCGGTGCTTTGATGGTGTCGTAATGGCCGATGTTACACTTGGTTGCATGCTGAAAATAGCCGATCTACAAGCTCACAACGCGTCGCGCTGCAACGCGTTGCGAGCTTGTAGATCTGCTATTTTCAGAGCGCAACACCCGAGCACAACCAAAGATAAAATGACTTGTCTTAGTTCTACTAGATATTTTCTCCACTAGTCCCTCACTAACATTTTAGTCTAGTTTTTTATTTGTCGACGAAATTGTCAATATATTTAGTCTTAGTTTTAGTCATCGTAGCTTAGTTTTTATTTAGTTTTCGTCAGTGAAAAAAGGTAGTCGACGGACATTTATTGTCATAGTTTCAGTCGACCTAATCAACACTGCTATGAAGTTTTTGAATTAAATAATTGTCATATTTCATTTGAAAACACCTCTCAAATGACCAGTCACTCTCTCTGCCTGTATTAGGGTGGCCAACCGTCCCTTAATTGAAATAATGAATCGTCCCTTATTTACAAACTAAAAGACGTTTCCCTTATTGAACTGATAAGGGACACGCTTTGTTCCTTATTTGTGGGAATCAATCAAAGACACACATCTTACGAGTTCAAACAGCTCATATACTGTACGTACATACACTATATAATACAGGATGTTATCTAAACCCTCTAGACTTAGTAAAAATGAGTTGTGTCTGTACTTGGACCGTTTTTTTCTGTCTACAACAAAATTTCTTTGCCAAAAATAGCCGATCTACAAGCACAC
>NC_137608.1:15401918-15446918 GCF_963280865.1 Gymnoscopelus braueri | reverse complement strand
GTTTTTATTTGTTCACAAAATGTTCAATATATTTAGCCTTAGTTTTAGTCATCGTAGCTTAGTTTTTATTTTGTTTTCGTCACATTTTTCGTCATAGTTTTAGTCGACAAAATCAACACTGGTGTCAATCACTTTGTAAAAACCCCACCTATATCTGGTAGTCCGAGCAGACTGAAACAAACGACATAGATGTATCTGCAAAATGCCCGGGCCTCTTGGGTCCCTCGATTCAGTCCCTCCACAGTGATCCGCCACACTTTTTACACGTTGTCACAATAAAGATCATCATACTTGGCATGTTTTGACAGTCAGGCCAGCTTTCCAGTTGGTAAGACCAAGGCTATGCACATTACATATAATATCAGCCAATTTAAATTGTACTAAATCATTGCCTGGAAAATAGAAGTTACTCACACTGCAGTGCATGCTGGCCAAGCCCTATGCTGTTACCCCCCCCCCCCCCCCCACACACACAGACACACACACACACACACACACACACACACACACACACACACACACACGCACGCACGCACGCACGCACGCACGCACGCACGCGCACAAATACACACACACCCCACACACCCTGCTTTGACAGGTCATAGGAAATGACACTGAAAATCTCCATACCGTATGCACACATTCCATAACACAAAACAAAACACAAACCTAACTATAACTAATCCTAGAGCAGTGGTTCTCAACCTGTGGGTCGGGATCCCCAGGGGGTCCCCACATGATACATTTTTTTTGGGGGGGGGGGGGGTCCCCAGATGACAGTGAAGTGACCATTTAAGGACTTTTAAGACATTTTTAATACCTAAATGAAAGAAATGAAAACAGACCATTGAACTGCATCAAAAGTAACAACAAACTATACTATAAAAACTGGTCAAACATTGGCCAATAATATAAGAAAGAGGCAAAAAAATAGAAAATAGCTGATCTACAAGCTCACAGCGCCTCGCAACGTGAGGCGTTGTGAGCTTGTAGATTTTCATAATATATATCTGTGGAACCGAAAATGTAATGCCTCAACTCCTACAATCCAAGTGCTTGTAAGGGTGGGGGGTCCCCAGTTCAAATATGATTATTTTGGGGGGTCACGGGCTGAAAAGGTTGAGAACCTTTGTCCTAGGGGCAACCCCAGGAGGCAACCCCAGCCTTCAAGGAACTGTGGGTATAAAAAAAAAAAGAAAACCCCCAGAAAAGATATTCATTAGCCTCCCTCAGCAACTCAGAGCATGGAGGTGGAAGTGTTCCAGTGCGTCTCGTTGCGAGCCAGTTCATTGTGACTAACGCTGAGAGAAACTTCCAGGACCACAAACCCACCTGAAGCCCCCTTTGTCCCCCCTCCAGAGTCAACATTTAACAGCGCTGGGCTTCCATGCGTATAGCCAGGAGCTGATGTGGAAATCTGAAACACCTCCATCTCATTAATAGTGGATGGCCTCCGTCCCCGGCTGGAGACGGCTGAATAATCCTCTCCTGGGTCGTTTAGCATTCAAATGTATTCCACCCAATAAGACACCTGTTCTGGAACTCGGCCCTCCCCTTGCTCCTTTTGTGTGTAAGCTTCTCATCCCAGTGTGTAGCCACGAGGCAGAGTGGCCCGTAGACCCTGAGCATCATTTCTACCTGTCTGTGTGTGCTAGCAGTAGTCTGTATATGTATACTAGTGGGGCCTGTGTGTGTGTGTGTGTGTGTGTGTGTGTGTGTGTGTGTGTGTGTGTGTGTGTGTGTGTGTGTGTGTGTGTGTGTGTGTGTGTGTGTGTGTGTGTGTGTGTGTGTGTGTGTGTGTGTGTGTGTGTGTGTGTGTGTGTGTGTGTGTGTGTCTGTGAGCATCATATTTCTTGTGCATGATGCCAAGAATTGGCCTCATGGTGGTGCTACTGTATGACAGTCCGCTTTATTTCTCTTGGGTCTTGAACCGGAGGCCGGACATTCAAAATGTTCCCTATTTCCCCAGGATTTCTTGGCTCATGACGCAACTTTGCATATAGGCCATGCCTATTTCTGCCTACTTAGATTTCTGATCTCTGAAGTCATGTGAAAACGTGAAACGTATCATACAAGAGTATTTTCATATTCCATATACTGGCTATAAATGGCATCCAAATTTGTGGGAGGATGAACACATTATCTGACATTATTAGTGCAAACTGCACTATGAGTGTCAAACTGCTTTTTGGTATAACCGTTTGGCTGTAATTTGCATAAAACATTTGTGTTTTTGTATAATTCTCCAAACCGCACTTCCAAAATGTGTTCATGTCTGACCATAGAAAGTAGAATCTAGATATTAGCTATTTCCGTTACCTTTTGCACAACAAGTAGCCTATAAAATTGAGCATTCGTGGATGAAAAAAACCTTAAAAAGATATGAATATGGTATGTGGAGATACAAGGTCTTCTGCCGGAAAAGCGACGATATACTTCATTTGGGAGATTCTGTCAAAACGGAATGCAAGTGGCGTTCACACAGCCTCAGCCTCAGCTGAACAGCCACGCCCCTCACCGCCCCAATGACTGTGTGCTTTCCTCTACAAACTCCATCTCACTAACAACACTACCTAGAGAATCTTCCTCTTATCACCGCAACAGCGCCGCAACACGCCCACCCAACCCCCCGCGCCCCGCCCTCCACAACTCAGTCTTCCATCTCTCTCTCTCTCTCTCTCTCTCTCTCTCTCTCTCTCTCTCTCTCTCTCTCTCTCTCTCTCTCTCTCTCTCTCTCTCTCGCCCAGGTGAGTGTTGTTGGAGTTGCCGCAGCAGCAGTGGAATTACACAGGCAAGACGAAGAAAGCGGACAATTATCTTCAATATCTGTCAGACACATGACAGCAACACACACACACACACACACACACACACACACACACACACACACACACACACACACACACACACACACACACCTCCACTCTGTACCTCCTCTTCCACACTTCATCTACCCCCCACTGCAACCCAAACACACATACACACACACACAAGCGCGCACGCAAACACACGCAAACGCATGCACTCGCACGCACGCACGCACGCACGCACGCACGCACACGCACACACACACTCTCTACCTCTTCCACACTCCATCTACCCCCCATTGCAACCCAAGCACACACACACACACACACACACACACACACACACACACACACGCGCGCGCGCGCACACACGCACACACCTCCACTCTCTACCTCCTCTTCCACACTCCATCTACCCCCCATTGCAACCCAAGCACACACACACACACACGCACACACGCACACACGCACACACACACACACCCCTCCTTCTCTCTCCACCACCTCCTCCACCACCCCATCTACCAACTGCCCCCCACCTCCCACCGCACTCCCGTTACACACACACACACACACACACACACACACAGACACAGACACACACACACACACACACACACACACACACACACACACACACACACACACACACACACACACACACACACACACACACACACACACACACACACACACACACACACACACACAGATGCGGGCGAGTACAAAGAATAGGGGCTGTGCTGCTCTTTTGATTGTTCAGAGGCGCAGGAATTGTCTCCTACTCTCTCTCTCTCTCTCTCTCTCTCTCTCTCTCTCTCCCCCACTCTTTTCTTCACGCCTTTTTCCGCTCATTACCAGAACATTTGCATGAAGCCTGCCAAAGAGCAGGCAGTGATGGGGAGGGAAATAATATAAAAGGATTAGAACAATGGTAATCACTGGTGTTTTGTGTGTGTGTGTGTGTGTGTGTGTGTGTGTGTGTGTGTGTGTGTGTGTGTGTGTGTGTGTGTGTGTGTGTGTGTGTGTGTGTGTGTGTGTGTGTGTGTGTGTGTGTGTGTGTGTGTGTGTCTGTGTGTTTGTGAGCGCGTGTGCGCGCGTGCGTGTAAAAGAGAAGCAAGAGAGACAGAGAACAAGCATTCTCGTTGCAGTTCACTGTAGGAAATGTGTGAGAGAGCGATAGAGAAAACGTGCAGATATACAGGTGTAATTAGACGTGCCGTTCTTATCGGCCGAAATAGCGGCAGCAACGCATTATTTCCTATAATAACGAAAAACGCACAAAATCCTACAAGTATGTTATATTCACACAACTTCAGTCTGCCTGCCCTTAAACCGAACGGAAATAATAGTGAAGAGCCTAATTCTTTTTAAATAACTTCTCATTCTGTGGCTGATAACATATTTCACTGTGTAGGAATAACTGAAAATAGAGTTCCAGAGTTAAGCCATTAAGACCTGAGGCCGATTCTACAAATGTCTTCTAAATCCGGTTTTCTGAAACACTTTTGTTGCTATAATATCATTAGTTCTCAGACTTTTTCATGTCAAGGACCCCCAAAATTATATGTGTTTGGCCGCGGACCCCCATCTCAAAATATTTAGTTCCAGGCACCCCCAAAAGCAAAGATTTGAGTTACAAATGTTTGCTTTCAAAAATATCTATCTATCTATTTTTCCTTAAAAAAATCAGATCTACAAGCTCATAGCGCGGCCACGCTATGAGCTTGAATATCTGCTATTTTTTTAATAGCCAAAGTATAAAATAATGGTTAAAGTGGTTCAAAGCTAAAATGACAGATGTTTTCCGGTCTTAATGGGTTAAAACCGATGGAGAAGAAGAAACCAGGGAGAAGTTGCCTCCCTCAGCCTGATGCCACTGCTCTGGCACATCCACACCAAGAAAAAGTGGACTTAAAGTTATATGAATTTTTAAACTTTTTTCGGTATGCCCTTGGGGCCTTTAGCTTCCGGATTGGGCCAACTAATGCCCCTTAGCAAGAGAGCCTCTAAAAAAACTGACACAGAGTCAGGCATGCTAGGCGAGACCTAATCGACTCTGTCGAGGGTGGAAACCTCATATGTCCGAAAGCGTTACTATCCTGGAGTCAAATTCAAAAGCGGCAAAAGCAGCAGATCCGCAAGCTCCAAACGCGGCGCCTGCATGCAGATCTGCCGCTTTTGATGCTTTAGTGTGACACTGTAGTGCAGTGTTGCCAGATGTACGATAATTATCGTATTTGTACTATAATTTTACCCTCTGTACGATGTAGGATCAATAATTCCAAAAATGCCCAAATGTACGATAATTTCGCCATATCACAAAGAAAGTGCATGAATTTACTAAATTCCCTGTCTGCTGATTCGGAATCCGATTTGGCTTTTCAAAATAAGTCAGGAAATCAGGAAATCTGACCCTAGATCTGTACTTGGAGGCATTAAAAACACCGGTCGCGTCTTTCCAGTCCAGTTTCAGGCTTTTATTTGCGTAAGGTCCAGGAAGTTGCCTGCTTCCACGCAGCATATATGATGCATTTTTGTAACGTATAGGAGTCTCAAACAAGGTTGTTTCTTACACCAAATACACATTGTTCTGTGAAATTACATATTTACACGTGTGATTTCTATTTTTTGGCTGTGTACGATAGTTTTCTTTCAAATATGATAATTTTAAGCCTCCGGTACGATAATTCAACAATTCCCCTCTGACAACACTGCTGTAGTGTGATCAAGTAGGGGGGGGGGGCGCTAATTTACGAAAAAAAACACAAAAAGTTAGAATATGGAGATAAGAGGTTTCTGCCCCCGACAGCAACGTTAATAGAGTTTGGGCCCCATATCAGCTTGGAGGAGCTGGTGGGAGAAGAAGATGGTTTGGTAAGGCCCTGCATGGCCGTATCACACAGGCTGTGGTGACACCCTGCAGGGAGGGCTCCTTTCAGAACTAGGGGAAGGTCGATGAGAGATCCCCCCCCTGGGCCACAGAATGGATTACGTCTCCTTTCCTCTCAGCGCACTGATAACCACATCAGCTTCAAGGCCCCCCCAGGGCCGGAGCAGGTGAGGCCAGCTATCTCCCTCACTTACAATCATGAATCCTTGATGGCATTAAAGTGCGTTTCACATGCACACGGCCAAGGCAGAGAGAGAGAGAGAGAGAGAGAGAGAGAGGAATCCTAGAGGAGGTAGAACAGATGGAGAGAGAGAGAAAGGAGGGGCGGATATTACTGAGGAATGAGTGGAAACAAACAATTCAATTCAATTCAAAGGAGCTTTATTGGCATGAGAAAACCAGTGGTGTGTTCTAGGTTTTTTTCCGAAGGGATAATACGATAATCATTGCTTGCACGACATGCGCGTGGTCGTGGAGATGCTAGCGCGTTTTCAATGGATGAAATGGTTAGTAGAGGGTTTTTCTGCAGGTCACACTACGTATATAGCGTAACACGGTAGAACACACCACTGGAGAAAACATACATTTACATTGCCAAAGCGAGTGTAAAAAATATAATAAAAACAGTTGAAAATGGGGAAAGTATATACCCCACAGTTGGAGGGGGTACAGCATTGTTGCGAACGCAGCGGAAGGAGGCGCGCCGAAGGCGCGCCTCCGCGCAAGTGGAGCTTACTATGAAACCGTGCTCGGCTTGTGAGTGTGTGTGTGTGCGTCCGTGCGTGTCTGTGTTCACTGCCTGCCTGCAGCTCCTCTGAGATAAGTAAATGTCCAATTTAGACGTACCATACATCAAATGAAAGGTCTTTCAAAACTGAACACACCTGTCAAGGTTGCGTTTAAGCCCGCCCCTTCCCCCGGAAGCCACGCCCCGGAGAAGGATCCTAAAAACTCCCCATTCAAACCCCATGTTAAATGAAAAGTGCCCGAATCGCTCCCAAACTTTTTCTACCCCCCCTAAGTGGGGGTCTACGAACAAATACTTCGGGCTCGGATTTTGGCTCCGCCCCCCGGAAGTGGGTGAAACAGGCACTTCAAACACTTTGTTGAATTGTTCAAAAACATTCAAAGTTTTTTTTTAGTGAATTTGTATTTTTCTAAGATGCTCCTTTTAACGCAGATTTTTTTGGTATTTTAATTTTTAATTTTTATTGGTTACTTTTTTTTTAATCTTTTTTTTTCATATTTATTTTAATTTTTTGGCGTTCGCTTCCCGCGTTCGCGCGTCTTACTTGTGTTGAACAGAGCTATTCCATTTTGCTTTGGTTTTGGGTTGTCTCTTCACATGGTGGTATGTCAGGTAGCTTTCTTTTTGTTTTCTTATAATCTGGTTAAGTCCAGGTAGTGCAGCGGCTAAAAGCAATATTTTGGGAGAATCGTTCACTTGGTGATACAAGCGTGAAACTTGGTACAGATCATCTTTAGAGGTCATTTATCGATTTTTTTAATCGAGCCACTTGAAAATCAAAGATGGCGGCCATTTTTCAAGATGGCTGACATCTTAGTGGGCAGTTAAGTGATATGATGGTTTATTTGGTGATACAAGCATGAAAATTGGCATGAGCAGTCTCTGTGGGTCACTTGACAATAGGCCACCCACAGCTACTTGAAATTTCAAGATGGCGGCCATTTTTCAAGATGGCCAACACTTTAGTGGAGCAATTAAGTTATATAATGGTTTATTTGGTGATACAAGCATGAACATTGGCATGAGCAGTCTCTGTGGGTCACTTGACAATAGGCCACCCACAGCTACTTGAAATTTCAAGATGGCGGCCATTTTTCAAGATGGCCAACACTTTAGTGGAGCAATTAAGTTATATAATGGTTTATTTGGTGATACAAGCATTAAATTTGGCATGAGCAGTCTCTAAGGGTTGCTTGACAAGAAAACACTCCCAGCCACTTTACATTTCTATTTTCAAGATGGCCGCCCCCTGGATCCTCAAAAGATACATTTTCTCATAGAAATTTATGTTTTTTTTTCATTAAGGACGATTATACGATTATTATTATTATGCTAAAGAACAACTTTTAACACATCACAATATAGTTGTGTTGATTTGTTGATCATAGATAGATTAGATAAGAGTGAATATCTGCACTACCAGGGCACACTGGTGATATATCACTGCTGTTAAACTCAGAGTGGGGTTCAATGTCAGCTAATGACATATCCCAAATGCTGTCTAATTTACCCCAAAACAGTTAGATAGCCGCACCTGAATTGACAGGTTGTGCCAGCACGGGAGAGCCGAGCCAAGGTTAATGGGGTTTTAGTTAACCGGATGGTGTACAGATCGCTCAGGATTTAAATGGCATTGGATGAACGATCGAACTAAGTGTAGGGTTAAGGCACGAACTTAGTTGTATCCCATACATCAAAGTGCTTGGTAAAAGGTGGTAAAAGGATAAACCCTCGGCCTCTGCCTATGCTGCAGACATGGCAGAAGCCATCATAACAGTTGTGAAAACTAACTGGGACAGATGTTTAATTTGTCAGCAGGTCACCAAGGAAAAACTCATTCAGCCGAGTTTATTCAACAGAGAGCACGATCGTACTGGTTATGATACCATTGCAAGAAATGTTCCATTATTTCATAAGATCAATGCTCTGCCTATCTTACTTAGTCCAACCCGACTAGATGAAGGCGATGGCATAGAAAGCACATCGACAAGAAACAGAGCAAAATATAATTCAAGCTGTAAACTTAGGTTCAATAACACAGAGCTGGAAAGGGCCCAAAAGAGAGCATCTACATCTGCTGAAGACACTGAAGATACCAAAGATATCCATGTCAAGAGGCCAAGAAGATCTAATGTATGACCGGTCCAGCGATGTCACAACTGTGAACGAGGCCAGGCTTGATCTCTTTGCCAGAAAGCAAAGACAATATGACTTGATCCCACCAACTCAAGCAGCACTCAAAGAGCATGCCAAACATGCTTCTTATGAGGCTGGATACGTGTGGGGACAGGCATTGAAGCGACATCCACAAATGCCGAGCCCATCTGACTGGGGATGGGTGGAACAGGACGAGAAGTGGAAAGTCTTCTGGACTCCACTTCCACCTATTGCGGAGAGTTGTTGGGAGTTGACCAAATGTGGGTGCTCCAAGGCATGTACTGGAAGGTGTAACTGCTTCAGATATGGACTCAGTTTCACATGCCTATGTAGTTGCCCCTGCTAGAACCTATTTGCATGTTTATTTTGCCAGAGTTATTCCCTGTTGTCCTCTGTGTTTTCAAGTGGAGGCCTATGGCTCGGCTTCCCCTCGTCACATCGACGCATCATGTTTTACTTTTTATCTAGTCTATTACTGTGTAATTTTCAGTTGTTACTTTGTAACATTGCTTCCACTGCCTTCCACTGCCATATCTAACAGTGAAGCACATTTTCAGTTTCGTTCCTTAGTATCGTTTGTCATGGTTCCGTGGCTATTGCCATTCAGTATTAGCCATTACTCATAATTTTGGAGCACTGTCCGTTCAGCACCACAACTGTGCTTATCAGCACCACAACTGTGCTAATTTATTCATCTTATTTTTTGTTTCCCCACCCCTTAGTATTTATTTGACACATGTAATGGCTGTTAGTTTAAAAAAAACAATATATATATATATATATATATATATATATATATATATATATATATATATCCTCCCTTGTGACTGTTACCTTGTCGTGGTAAGGGAGCTTGTTTAGGCCTACCTCAGTGAACCCTGAGAGCTATGCCGGTGGGAGGCAACTCCTGACAGGTCTTACCAAACTGGACAGGTCGTGGGCGAGGAGTCAGACAAAACACAGTCAAACAACCTCTCTTGACAGAGCTTTTTGAGGAACCCAATACATTTCTATGAGAAAAGGTATCATTTAAAGATTGACATCTTGAAATTTCAAGTGGCTGTGGGCGGTTTCTTGTCAAATGACCTTTTGAGACGGCTCATGGCAATTTTCACCAACTAAATGATTTCTTAAGCTTAACTAGTCCACTAAGGTGGTGGCCATCTTGAAAAATGGCCGCCATCTTGACATTTCAAGTAGCTGTGGGTGGCTTATTGTCAAGTGACCCACAGAGACTGCTCATGCCAATTTTCATGCTTGTATCACCAAATGAACCATTATATAACTTAAATGCTCCACTAAAGTGTTGGCCATCTTGAAAAATGGCCGCCATCTTGAAATTTCAAGTAGCTGTGGGTGGCCTATTGTCAAGTGACCCACAGACACTGCTCATGCCAATTTTCATGCTTGTATCACCAAATAAACCATCATATCACTTAACTGCCCACTAAGGTATCGGCCATCTTGAAAAATGGCCGCCATCTTGGATTTTTGAGTGGCTCGATTAAAAAAGTCAAAGAGTTGACCTAAAGGAATGTTCATGCCAATTTTCACGCTTGTATCACAAAGTGAACGATTGTTCCTACTATCTGCTCTACTAAGGGGGGTTTCCGTCTTGTTAGTTGTGCTTGCTTGCGAGTCCCTGGACCAGCTGCCTAAGTGGGCATCCCTGTAGGTTTTCTCTATGGTTGAGGGCCATGTTATGGAGCGTGTCTGGGTTGCTTTCTTTTAGGTGGTTATAAACATTTAAGTGCTCTCTTCTTTACTTTGATAATGAGAGCGTACCGTCCTAGTTCTGCCCTGCAAACAACAGAGACCAATCAGGAAAAAGCACAACAAAGCTCAGAATGCTAACCTTTGAAGGGGCTAGTAGTTTGACTCGGGGAGGGGAGAGTGGGGGATCTGTGATAATAGCACGTACTTGATCACGCCATTACCTCGAATTAGGGATAATTAGCCTCGGTAAACTGGGCACGAAACACGCCTATGATGTCGGGCCCAGAAGGCATGCTGTGGTACCTTTTACGGCCCGGTGGCTGATTTGGGCGCGCAACTGATGCTCGCAGCATGGCGAGGAAATGATAAAGAGAGAGAGAGAGAGAGGAAGAGAGAGAGAGAGAGAGAGAGAGGGCCCGGCTGGCTGGTAGGAAACTGGGAGTAATTATCAAAGAGAGCCTATAATCAAACATCCGAATCGCAAACACAGACTATAAAACCCCCTTTGGCTTACATCCAGGAGTCGTTTTATCCAATTAGGTAAATGGCTGTAATGTGGAGGATTGAGGCGGGGGGGGGGGGGATGCGGGGGGGTGTTGGTGCGTGATGGGCTGGGGGTGGGGGGGAGGGGGGGGTGTTAGGAGAGCTAAGGCTTGCAATAAACAAATGAAAAGCAGCGGGACCAATACATTGAAAGGGATATTTGTTTTTGTACTTTAGCCTTTTGCATTCAAATATTTGTACACATTCCCTCGAATTAGACAGTCAAGCCTGAGAGACACTCCATAAAGTGTCTTCTCATCCATATATGAAAGTATTTCCTTTAATTTATTTTTTAAAATTAATTAATTAATTAATTCATTCATTCATTCATTCATTCATTTATTTATTCTTTTTTCAGATGGGGGTCCGCGGCCAAATATTTATCAATTTGGGGGTCCTTGGCACAAAAAAAGTTTGTGTGTTTGTGTTTGTGTGTGTGCGTGAAATCTGACACCGCTGTGCTGTGCCATGTGTCCAGATCCCATAGTCTGAGAGGATGGCGAGCCCTCATTGGTTGAGAGGCCAAAAAGGAAAAGTGTCAAGAAGTGGCAACTAGGTACAGGTCTGTTTGTAGACGGGCCGGCTTTTCAAGCCACCCTGTAGAAACAGGCACGTGGAAAGATCCATCCCTGGACGAGACCTGGTAACCAGTGAGCAGATGTCGGCGCTAACCAAGAAAACATTTGGATGGAAGCGTTCTCTGAAAAAAGGTGTGCATAAACATAAAGGACTTCACGTACCATCAGCCATCAGTTGTAAAACAGTTGACCTGAAGTAACGACGGAGAGATAAAGTTGTAGTTTTGCTTCTCTGTGGGGAGCCTTGATGTTTCCCATCGCTTGTCATTGCCTCTCAAAGTCTGCGTTCAAGTGCTGATTGCGGCAGCTTGCACTTTAAAGTGCTCCTGCCTTGCTTACCTCTCTTGTCTCTGTAACTTAATTGGGACCAGGATCGCTCGGCGGTGATGAAATCCAGACGTAACCCCAACGTGTGTGCAACAGCCATGGAGAAAGGTTGTCTCCCCACCTCTGCACCATGCACGCCAGTGAAGTGCAAGTGTGTGTGTGTGCCGGGGCCAGAGAGAGGAGGAGGAGGGGGAGATGGAAGACGCTGAACTCGTGGCCCCTCGGATCCCCCCTTAGACCATAAAGGCACATTCCACACCGTCTTGCCACTTTGGCGGGTTTGGGTATGAGCTTGGGGACCCTCCTCTGTGAATGACAAGGTGAACACTATGGCCTCCTGTCACGCACTCGTTAACTCGCCATTCCTCTTCCTTTCTGTCACTCAAGACAAGGTTTCCAGACCACACCAGTGGCATGGTTTAGATAGAGGCACGCACACACACACACGCACACACACACACACGCACGCACGCACGCAAGCACACACACACACATGCACACACACACACACACACACACAGACACACACACACACACACACACACACACACACACACACACACACACACACACACACACACACACACACACACACACACACACACACACACACACACACACACACACACGCCACTGTCAGAGACCGCAAACAAGCGTGGGATATTTGTGGAGTAAATCATCTCTGAATGAGGCTAAACCATGTGCGATTAAGTGGTTTGTTGACGTCTTGAAGCTGATCAGAATGGATAGTTAAACCTGTCAGGGGGCTCTGTACGTTGAGCATTGAGAAATACAACACTTAACGTTTCAAAATAAATAAATAAATGTTGGCAAAATTACCGCAGGCGAGAAAATAGCACACCATAGAGGTTACCATTGATTTCATGAGTTATCACAGAAGACATATAACTTACAAAATAGACAGAACGTAAAAAATAGACAGTACATATTTCTGATGACATTAACAAATATAAGATGTATACATAAGATATGCAGGATATATATATATATATATATATATATATATATAGTCCATGAGCCAGACAAGATTTCATTATCGAAAGAGTGGGCAAAACCATACCTATATTAAATTGTTCATAGGGTCAATACGAGTAAATAAATATATGATAACCTCTCCACAGGAGCAGCTTTTTCATGGTTATCACACATTTTGTTATTTTCCCCATACGTCCATGACAGGTGAAAAAATGACAAAATTTAAAAAAGAGTTATCATAATGAAACTTCCTGAGTTGATTACTTACATGAAGACAATGATTTATCGTATTACAAGTTTTCTGAAATTGTATATTTAAATATGCAAATTAGGCATTACGAAAATATGCCCGAATTTGTAAAACTTTCCAGAATCAACATTGGAACATTGGACAAAGCCAGAGTGAACATTCTTATTTCATTTTGTTAAGATGTTGGAGTCAAAGGTTTTTAACGAGGGAATATTCAATATCTGGCTCAATATTGGGGCTCTGGCTCATGGACTAAATGCCTAATTTGCATATTTAAATATACAATTTCAGAAAACTTGTAATACGATAAATCATTGTCTTCATGCAAGTAATCAACTCAGGAAGTTTCATTATGATAACTCTTTTTTATATGTTGTCATTTTTCACCTGTCATGTACGTATGGGGAAAATAACAAAATGTGTGATAACTATGAAAAAGCTGCTCCTGTGGAAAGGTTATCATATATTTATTTACTCGTATCGACCCTATGAACAATTTAATATAGGTTTGGTTTTGCCCACTCTTTCGATAATCATTGCTCAATTTTGGGGCTCTGGCTCATGGACTAATACAGCCAAAAAAGTTCACATATTTTTAAGACATAATCATTTTCATTTATTATTACATATTGATTCATTCAATGTTTTTTTTTTTGTCACAGGTTTTTTTCAAATGTTTTAATAGTACTTTACGTAATGCTTATTGTTCAATGTTACCTGCCGTACTGCACCCATGGCAAGGGGAGGGGAGTAGCTCTTCTGTAGACCACAGCTTGGCATTCACCACGATAGTTCCTGCCAAACTTAACACCAAGGATCTGGGCCTGCCCTGCATGCCACCAGCTGGATCCTGGACTTCCTGTCGGGCCATCGCCACGCAGAGAGGGCAGCGCCACATCAGAATCAGAACACTGGAGCCCTACATATATTGGGCTGAAAGTGGTTAACTCTTTGCCTGCCACCGAAGAGATTTCTCGTCGGATTCTGCCAAGGCCACTGACAAGAATGACGAGATTTGTGTTTTCAGTGGTTTTCCATCAGATGTCGCTGTTCGCTACCCTATGAATGATGCTTTCACTGCCAGATGACGACAGACCCGGATCTGACGTCACTTAAAAAAAACCCTCTCATTTACTTCCTGTTTATTTCCTGTGTGAAAATGTCTTTATCTCCGTTCCTGTTGCTTTACGGCAAAAACAAGCCACATTCAACAGGCAGCTATGCAACGGATTACCGCAACCGGATAAAAAACAAGTCCGAGACTCCCGGGACCCCCGTGCGTGGAATGAGGCGATCGCCGTGAGGACAGCGAACAGGGAAAATATTCCATGATTTTTCAAAGGTTGGTAAAATCTCTGACGTGTCGCATCGCGACGCGTTGTGACCTTGTAGATCGGCTATTTTCAAACAGCCGATGTATACAGTAGCCTATATAGGTTCAAAGTGCTCATGTGGCCTAATAGTTGCTTCCTTCTGAGCTTGTTTTACTAGACCTGGTTGCTTATGTCTCTCACAAAATCTGGCAACACTGGTGGTGTGGACTGTGGAAGGCCCATGAGCAGCACATCATTGGAGGTGAGCTTCCCTCTTCCCTCCAAGACATATTATGCCAAGTGGTGCGTGGCCAAGGAGAAGCGGATCATCAAACCACCCTTGCCACAATCTGCTGCTTCACGCTGCAGGCTGTAGGCAGGCCATACCACAGCATCACATGCCTAACGAACTGACTATAAGGGAGACTTTCCCCATCCAGGCCATCTAATCAGGCTGCTGAATGAGTCGGTGCTGAGCCCTGTAGTCGTCATGTCAGTCTTGTACATGCTTCCATCCTTTATGACATTGGTTTTAAGTCCTTTTCATATCAAGGTCCATTATTTATTCGGCAATTGAGCCACGGACCACCGATTTAGACTCTCAGACCCAAGACCGAAAATATTTTGTTACTGTTGGATACGATTTTGTTCACAATTCCATGTTGTATTGATGTGGTAACGTAGGTGTCACGGTCCGCTCCTCTGGCCTGGGACTTTGTCTTTATTATTTAGCCTTTCACTGACCTTATAAGGTCTTGGACTTATTTGGCCTTTGTTCCGTTGTTGTCTCTAGTGTTGTTATTTTGTTACTCAGTTGTTGCCCTGCTTTTGTGTACCTTTATTTTGTGGTATTGTTCTGTGCCTTCCTGTCTGCCTAGTTACTGTTTACCTGTCTTGTCTCGCCTCCCGTTTGATTAGTCATGTTCTCCTCCTGTGTCCTCTTAGTCCCCCAGCCTATCCCAGTGTTGATTGTCTGTTGAGTTCACCTGTGTCTTATTATTTCCCTGTATATTTAAGCCCTGTATTTGCACTGTGTATTTGCTAGTTCGTTGTCAACCTGTTCAGCCTGCACTTGGGTCCTACATTCTACCCTGACTCAGACCGTGACAATAGGAGAAACGACAGGCAAACGTTGATAAAAATAACAATTATTTAATTAAGTAATGCAGATGTTTAACAATAATCTAACTCTGGTCCATTTGGTTTCATTTTACGCCCTCAAGAGTTAAAGATCTAATAAGGGTCCATTTGGTTACCAACTCTCCATCATTTAGCTGGGTACCACCTGGAACGCCCCCAAGGACCCCTGTGGGTCCCCGGACCCCACTTCCCACTTTGAGAACCAATGCTTTATGACATGTAGAAACTGTTCTCTCCCATTCCCACACTTGTTATGCATAATCGTTGCTGTCGGGCAGAAATATCTTATCTCCATATTTAAACTTTTTGTAAATGAACGCCCTAGTTGATCCTATAGATGGGTTTCCTGTTTGTAAACATGAGAGGATGATGCGCGCGCAGTGGAGGGTTGAGCAGTAGAGGGCGCTATTACCCGCAGCAGCTCTAGTCAAATGTACATTCATAAAAGAAATGGTCTTCACCGGGTTTAATGAAAGTAGATTAAATGATGCAGTTTGTAATATCTTCTTTACTCAATAAAAATGATTTGTCGGAAGTTGGATCTGTTTGTATATAATAGCAGCATTATGCCTATTATGCCTATAATAGCAGCATTATGCCTATCTAAACCCCGAAAATAACAACAGAGTGAATGGCGCTTCCGGTTCGTTCTACCCCACGCATGCGCAGATTGCGCACTCTGCTCTGTGATGACGTCGCGCGGAAACCCATCTATAGCGTCACACAAAAGTATCGCGCCGCGTCTCCAGCTTGCAGATCTGCTGCTGTTCTTTTGCTGCTTTTGAATTTGAATCCTGAAAAGTAGCAGTTTTGGACATGATGAGATTTCCACCCGACAGAGAGACGATATTTGATATCTGCTGCTATTTCATTTTTCTTTTCTGCAAGAGTCTGAGGAACTTCATCTCACACTTTACGTAGGCCTACTGTATATTAGATTTGTGTTTCGATATTTGATATTTTACTCCCATTCTTGTTCGTATTTAAAATGTAAACTGCCTTGCGTGAGGTGGGTGGCTTGGGTAAAGTTGGAGTTGATACAGTAATAATATGCAAGTATTGCAATGATAGTTGAAGGAAATAGCTATAATACAAAACATGTTTTAACCCATTTAGACCGGGAAATAATCTGTGTCATTTTTAGATTTATTTGGCTATTCAAAAATAGCTGATCTACAAGCTCATAGTGCGGCACCTCTTGTGCAAATCTTTGAATATACATATATTTTTAAAGCGAACATTTGTAACTCAAATCTTATTTGAGTTACAAAGTTATTTGGGGATTACAAATGTCTTCTAAATCCTAACAGTTTTCTGAAACACTTGTGTTGCTTTAATATCAGTGGTTCTCAAACGTTTTCATGTCAAGGACCACCCAAAACTATATGTATTTTGCCGCGGACCACCATCTCAAAATATTTTGTTCCAGGGACCTTCCACCCCCCTGCCCCCCCCCCCCCAGAAGCAAAGATTTGAGTTACAAATGTACCCTTTAAAAAAATATATATATTCAAATATTTATGGTCAAGATTTTTCAAAAATAGCAGATATACAAGCTCATAGCGCAGCACTCGGTGCCGCGCTATGAGCTTGTATATCTGCTATATATTAAACGGCAAGTATAAAATATGGATAAAGTGGTTACACAGATGCGTTCCCAGTTTGAATTGGTTAAAAAATGAAAACGTAAATACAATGAATATGATGCCGGAAAAATGTTAATGACAATTGAAATAGGAGAGAGACTAATACATGAAACGTATAATGATGATGGCTATAACCACTATAGCCCTGAGGCTAAAAGAAATGGTCTTCACCGGGTTTAATGAAAGTAGATTAAATGATGCAGTTTGTAATATCTTCTTTACTCAATAAAAATGATTTGTCGGAAGTTGGATCTGTTTGTATATAATAGCAGCATTATGCCTATTATGCCTATAATAGCAGCATTATGCCTATCTAAACCCCGAAAATAACAACAGAGTGAATGGCGCTTCCGGTTCGTTCTACCCCACGCATGCGCAGATTGCGCACTCTGCTCTGTGATGACGTCGCGCGGAAACCCATCTATAGCGTCACACAAAAGTATCGCGCCGCGTCTCCAGCTTGCAGATCTGCTGCTGTTCTTTTGCTGCTTTTGAATTTGAATCCTGAAAAGTAGCAGTTTTGGACATGATGAGATTTCCACCCGACAGAGAGACGATATTTGATATCTGCTGCTATTTCATTTTTCTTTTCTGCAAGAGTCTGAGGAACTTCATCTCACACTTTACGTAGGCCTACTGTATATTAGATTTGTGTTTCGATATTTGATATTTTACTCCCATTCTTGTTCGTATTTAAAATGTAAACTGCCTTGCGTGAGGTGGGTGGCTTGGGTAAAGTTGGAGTTGATACAGTAATAATATGCAAGTATTGCAATGATAGTTGAAGGAAATAGCTATAATACAAAACATGTTTTAACCCATTTAGACCGGGAAATAATCTGTGTCATTTTTAGATTTATTTGGCTATTCAAAAATAGCTGATCTACAAGCTCATAGTGCGGCACCTCTTGTGCAAATCTTTGAATATACATATATTTTTAAAGCGAACATTTGTAACTCAAATCTTATTTGAGTTACAAAGTTATTTGGGGATTACAAATGTCTTCTAAATCCTAACAGTTTTCTGAAACACTTGTGTTGCTTTAATATCAGTGGTTCTCAAACGTTTTCATGTCAAGGACCACCCAAAACTATATGTATTTTGCCGCGGACCACCATCTCAAAATATTTTGTTCCAGGGACCTTCCACCCCCCTGCCCCCCCCCCCCCAGAAGCAAAGATTTGAGTTACAAATGTACCCTTTAAAAAAATATATATATTCAAATATTTATGGTCAAGATTTTTCAAAAATAGCAGATATACAAGCTCATAGCGCAGCACTCGGTGCCGCGCTATGAGCTTGTATATCTGCTATATATTAAACGGCAAGTATAAAATATGGATAAAGTGGTTACACAGATGCGTTCCCAGTTTGAATTGGTTAAAAAATGAAAACGTAAATACAATGAATATGATGCCGGAAAAATGTTAATGACAATTGAAATAGGAGAGAGACTAATACATGAAACGTATAATGATGATGGCTATAACCACTATAGCCCTGAGGGGTTGAAAAGAGAGTGAGAGGCACTCGGCAGCTAAATGCCGGTGAACGGTAACAAGAGAACCAACGCAGGTGTGTTTCTCTGTTATTGTATCTGTGTGAGTGTGAGTGAATGAATGTGCGTGCGTGTGAGCAGTGGTGGAAAAAGTACTTAAAGGAGTAGTTCACCAGTTTTCATAACATTATCATCAAATTATTGGCTTAGGAATGCAATTGACAGGGAAAAAAATTAAAACTGCTCCTTTAAGTAAAAGTATCAATACTGCAATGTAGAAATACTCTGTTACAAGCAAAAGTTATTATTATTATCATTATTAAAGTACTCATTATGCAGAATGTCCCATTTCACAAGTTTTCAAATGTATAAAATGTACAAACATCTTTTGAAAATAGCAGATCTACAATCTCACAATGCAGCGTGACGCATTGTGAGCTTGTAGATCAGAAATATATATATAGGGCTGAAGTGGTTAGTGTGTTTTGTAATAATAATCACAATCTACTAAGTAACTATATAGTAACTAAAGTTTTCGAATAATTGTAGTGGAGTAAAAGTACAATATTTGCCTCTGAGATGTAGTGGAGGAGAAGTAAAAGTAAATACCTCTAAATTGTCCTTAAGTACAGTACTTAAGTCAGTGTACTTAGTTACTTTCCACCACTGCATGTGAGGAAGCCAAACATCATTGACTCCTCCAGATGCTGAGCGCCCGGTGCTCCTAGCCCCTCCCCCAGCCCCGCCCCCTCCACTAATAAACTCAGATATTAGTTACAGCCTCTAAAAACTCAGGAATGTGCCACCTTAACCCTTTCCTGCCCGCTGCATGCGGGCTGAAACTTCCCGCCCAATGGTGCAAAGTAACTAAGTACATTACTCAAGTAGTGTACTAGAGTGAAATTTTGTGGTGCTTTTACTTTTATTGATTCTGTAAACAAAAAATCATACTCTATACTGTACTACCCCACCACATCTCAGAGGCAAATATTTATACTTTTTTACTCCACTATAATTATTTGAAAACTTTAAGGTACTTTGTAGATTTAGATTAATATTATACATACATTAACCAATTAAGTCCTATTTTATATACTATACATTTGAAAACATTGAAAAACTTAAGTACTTTTACTTTGGGTACTTTTACCCAAAAATCAAAAATATATTTTAATATAGGGCTTTTACTTACATAATAGGGTATTTCTACATTGTGGTATTGCTTCTTTGGTATTGCTTCTTTCACTTAAGTAAAAAAAATAAGCATGTCTGCTTAAACGACTTTGGTTTTCTGTAAAGTTGCTTGTAAATATTGATAGTTGCGGGTTGCGTTTTTTTGTGCTTGTTTTTAAAGTGTAGTTGCTTATTTGGGCTTCCTTTCTGATGTTGTTGTGCTCATGTGGCCTGTGTAGTCACTAATTCTTTTGGGCTTGTTTTCATAGAGCTGGCTGCTTATTTCTCTGGCAAAATCTGGCAACACTGGCCTGGCCCAGCCCAGCAGCGCCCGCCAGCAGCGGATCAGTCAAGCGTGAGATGCTGGCGGTGTGTATGTTTGTGTGTGCGCGTGTGCACGCGTGTGTGTGTGTGTGTGTGTGTGCGTGCGTGTGTGTGTGTGTGTGTGTGTGTGTGTGTGTGTGTGTGTGTGTGTGTGTGTGTGTGTGTGTGTGTGTGTGTGTGTGTGTGTGTGTGTGTGTGTGTGTGTGTGTGTGTGTGTGTGTGTGCGCGTGCGTATGCATGTGTACAGGGCATGTCCTACAAGAGCAGACACATAGAGCGCTGCTGGCTGGCTGAGGTGGTGGCCTGTATCCCCGCAGGGCCTGAGCAGGCAAACACACACACACACACACACACACACACACACACACACACACACACACACACACACACACACACACACACACACACACACACACACACACACACACACAGGAGCATCTAGGATGGTTGTTTCCTGTAAACACTGCTGTGTTACAGTGCAGGTGGCACGCATGCAGAAGAAGCCAGGCCAACGAACGCTATATACTCCAACCGATGGTGCGCGCGCGCGCGTGTGTGTGTGTGTGTGTGTGTGTGTGTGTGTGTGTGTGTGTGTGTGTGTGTGTGTGTGTGTGTGTGTGTGTGTGTGTGTGTGTGTGTGTGTGTGTGTGTGTGTGTGTGTGTGTGCATGCCTGAGCATGCATTTGCGTGTGTGTGCACTTGTGTACTTGTGTTTATATCACAAGGGAGAAGGCAAACTTGTTTAAGGAAAATAACTGCTCTGTGTCCCATTGGAGAGAACGGTATGTAGGGCGACGAGAGGAAGACGACTATCAAAGGCAGCGGAAGTCTGGGGTTTTCTGGGATAAATACGAATAGAATAGAATAGATACGGAAATTGCCAGCGAGTATATATAGAAACCTCTTATCTCCATATTCTAACTTTTTCTTAAATGAACGCCGTACTTGATCATTTACTACAGCGTCACACAAAAGTATCAAAAGTAGCAGATCTGCAAGCTCGAAACATGGTCGCGAAGCGACGTGTTTTGAGCTTTTAGATCTGCTACTTGTGGAGTATCTGAATACTTGTGGATCTGCTACTTGTGGAGCCTGTAGATCTGCTACTTGTGGAACTTGTAGATCTGCTACTTGTGGAGCTTGTAGATCTGCTACTTGTGCTGTTTTTTAGTTTGAATCCTGAAAAGTAACAGCTTTTCAAACAGCGTTTGCGGTCCACCCATCTGGTCCATGGTCCACCTAAGTGGTCGGATGGGTGGGCCCTGTGCATAGTATACTTTAAGTTCCTGTTTATCACAAAGAGAACTATTTTCCTTAGCTTCTTTTTTACATTGTTTTCTTTTTAAATAATTATATTATCATGAAAATCTTTTGTCTTCTTCTGTGTTTTGTCATGCATTTGGGGGGCCCACTTGCAATATCCTCACGGCCCACCAGTGGGCCCCCGGCCCACAGGTTGAGAACCACGGCCCCAGAGATCATTTAGTTGTGATGAATGGGATTTATAGTTCCTGAATAATAAATCACTGATACTGTAGGCTCCTATCTGGTTAACATGAGGAGTCATGTTCCTGTGCAGGGCAAGACAGACAGACAGACAGACAGACAGACAGGCAGACTGCTCATCGGTGTGTGTGTGTGTGTGTGTGTGTGTGTGTGTGTGTGTGTGTGTGTGTGTGTGTGTGTGTGTGTGTGTGTGTGTGTGTGTGTGTGTGTGTGTGTGTGTGTGTGTGTGTTCGTGCGTGCGTGCGTGCGTGCGTGCGTGCGTGCGTGCGTGCGTGCGTGCGTGCGTGCGTGCGTGCGTGCGTGCGTGCGTGCGTGCGTGCGTGCGTGCGTGCGTGCGTGCGTGCGTGCGTGCGTGCGTGCGTGCGTGCGTGCGTATGTATATGTGTGAGAGAGAGAGAGTGTGTGACATTATCCCCAGACACGGGCCCTATAGCCTCCTTAACGAGGTCATTAATCCGCGGGGGAGGAGTCACACAGGCAGCAGACGCAACAGTAGACTTCTTTTCTCAGGACAGTGCAGGTGGACTGGACAGAGAGGGGCGGGGCCAGGGGTGGAGCTTAGGGCTGCATGATAGGTTAAGCACGAAGGAAGGAATGGGGTTGCCATAATCTCACTGTATGTACAGTTTTTGTATATTATATTAACAACCTGTATCATTGTATGAACTTGTAAGATATGTGTCATTGATTGATTCCCCAAAAATAAGTAACACCGTTTTCAATAAGGAACACGTCTTTTAGTTTCCAAAATTATGGACGATTCCTTGGCTTATTTCAAGGGATGGTTGGCAATCGTAGGAAGTAATGAGTCGCTTATACCTGCTGCATGTCACCCCAAGGGCTCTCTGTGGGGAGGAGAGAGTCAACACCACGGTGAGATGAGCTGCCGGCGGCGACCGTATCATGCAGGAATCTGATCTGTGAAAGGTCAACCTGAAATTGTGTTTCACTCCTTTTGGTGTCTATTTCATGCACTTGTGTTTACAAACGTCCCCGTGCGCGTCTCTCTCTCTCTCTAACATCTGTAACGGCCCGTCCTTGCAAATTTGTGAAACCGTGCGCGAAATGAGTGAAACGGCATTTCTGCTTGACACTTCATGGAGAATCAACTAATCCCCCCCCCCCCCCCACCACCACCCACAGCATTGGTTCTCAAAGAGGGGTCCGGGGACCCCCAGGGGTCCTTGGGGTGGGTTCTAGGGGGACCCCAGCGAATTTTGTTAATATAGCATCACAATCATTTTAACCACTTTGTATTCATATTTTATATGTTGGTTATTAAAAAATAGCAGATGTACAAGCTCACAGCTTGTTACTCCGTGTCGCGCTGCGAGCTTGTAGATCTGCTATTTTTGAACATTTTTGAAAAAATCTTGAAAGTGTTTTGACATTTTGAATTCTTTTTTACACAAATCTTCTCTTCTGGGGGTCCCTGGCCCAAAGCATTTTCAGATGGGAGGTCCGCGGCCAAATATATATATCAATTTGGGGGTCCTTGGCACAAAAAAGTTATTATAAAGTTATTATAAACAATGTGAGACTCCCACAGAGGTGGCAGTCAACATGAGGGTGGGTGACGGTGTGTGAGTGAATTCTGAGTGAAAACGTGTCATTGGAGTTGCAGTAGGTGTGACTGTTGAAGCCGTGGTTCGAGTGGCCTCAGTGTGACCCCCCTTCAAATGCACCTCCACAAACTTAAAGAGCACCTTGCTTGAAGAACAAAGTTACAGCAGATGTGTTAAGTAGCTGGAATGATGTGTACTTAATAATGGTTGACGTAACAGTACAGTATATTTAACTCAAAGCTGAAGTACTGTACTTTTAAAGTCCTTGTCCAGAACAAGGACTCGCTCTGGACAAGCGCTGTGCGTGGCTTGGCTGTGCTTGAGTGTGTGTGTGTGTGTGTGTGTGTGTGCGCGTGTGTGTGTGTGTGTGTGTGTGTGTGTGTGTGTGTGTGTGTGTGTGTGTGTGTGTGTGTGTGTGTGTGTGTGTGTGTGTGTGTGTGTGTGTGTGTGTGTGTGTGTGTGTGTGTGTGTGTGTGTTTGCGTGTGAGGCTATTTAGGTGTCAGGTGGATTGAGGGTGTCCCTCGGAGCAGGGTGCTGGTGTTAAACTGCTGGGGCTACAGCGGGGCAGGCAGCGGGAGCGTGACTGATCCACACAGAGAGAGGATCTATCGCGCTTCGGCGCAAATGCAGCCGCGGCGGCTCCCCAATCAATACTGTCTTATTTGTTTGTGTGCGCGCAAGTGTAAAATTGTGTGCTCTCTCTCTCTCTCTCTCTCTCTCTCTCTCTCTCTCTCTCTCTCTCTCTCTCTAAAGGTGTGTAAGTTAGGACCTTGTGGGCGTAGCAGGGGACAGTGGTTAAAGGGCTGGAAACAGTGAAGGGGTGGAACGAACACAGAGATAAGGGGAACCACAGCAGGGGGGCTGCTATTGGAGTGACCTCATAGTCTTGGTCAGGAATACAACGGCCTCTTGTTCCTGTCTGGGCACACTCATTCACGTGTACCAGTTTAACCCCTTAAACCCTGTATTCCTTCTGAAACGGACCAGAGTTGCAACTGTATTTGAACTTGGCTTTTTTTCAGTCTACACCAAATAATTTTTTTGCCAAAAATGGCCGATCTATAAGCTCTTTGCGACACGTTGTGAGCTTGTAGATCAGACATTTTTTGGCTTATGCCCCCCTCCAGACTTAATCCTTGTTTTATACTTTAAAATATGTTCACAAACATCACAACAATGTAAAAGCTCACAATGTGTTGTGATGTGATGTGTTTTGAGCTTGTAGATTGCTATTTTCTAAACAGTTTGACATTTATTTTCCTATCTTTTTATTTTATTTTTGAAAAACAAATCATTTTTTACCTATACTGTATGTATAATGACATATCCAAAGTAGGAATGCCAGATTGAAAGTGGTTAACCTCACCACCGGTAAGCCGGCACCTCCTCTGATTGTTTTCTATATTGGAGTCACTTTCATTCATGTGGCCTCTCTCTCCTGTTGCCTCTCGCCCTGTGAGTGTGTGAATGTGTCAGATGGTCCAGCTGTCTGTCTGTCTGTCTGTCTGTCTGTCTGTCTGTCTGTCTGTCTGTCTGTCTGTCTGTCTGTCTGTCTGACTGTCTGTCTGTCTGTCTGTCTGTCTGTCTGTCTGTCTGTCTGTCTGTCTGTCTGTCTGTCTGTCTGTCTGTCTGTCTGTCTGTCTGTCTGTCTGTCTGTCTGTCTGTCTGTCTGACTGTCTGTCTGTCTGTCTGTCTGAGCCTCAACTCCAAGCCTGGCCAGAGAACCACCACCATGTTGCATGACGGCCACTCTTAAAGTGTACATTTTGTTTAGCAAAAAATTGCAAACTATTTCACAAAGGTGATTTACTCTACGTGTAATCTAAACTAAACTGTCTCCTCCCACACCACCCGCAACAATACAGTCGATATGCTTCAATTAATTGTTTCCCAATGTAGCTCAAATACAAAGACTCGTTTTGTTCAGTTTTTTTTACCTTTTCCCTATAGTCCATGTCTGAGTGACTCATTCCTGGTGCACAGAAGAATCAGTAGGCTATTGTGAATAGGAGACTTAAATTCATGTGTTCAGTTGAAGTGATTTAAAGCGGTGGTTCTCAACCATTTTTTAAGCCATGAACATACTTTGGTGAGACATGCAATTGCGAGACAAGACTAATTATCGATTGCTCGGAAAAGTCACACAAAGCCTTGTGCAGGATTACAAAGGGAGAGAGCATCAACCGCAAGGGGAAATTACCATGGAGATAATTGCGTGGCAGAGGAAAGGTGAATAGCTTTGACAGAGATTAGAGAAGAAAAATGTAGATCCACCGAATGAAATAAATAAATGAAGCCTACTTTCATGAAATTATAATACAGAAGAAGATACTTAAAAAATGTACACAAATGACAGTAATAAAAGCATGGTAGCAAATTAATGTCCCCCCTGTGTCTTAATTAATTTAATTCATATCATACCGGTATTTAAGGATTAACTTGAATAGTGTTTTCTTTTCTGAAAATAGATACGGCACATAGATTATTTTAAATGAGCTAATCAAACGTGATCCAACTCATTTTCTCTGTGATTAACTTGGAATAGGTTAAAAGAAAATCTAAATGTGGTATTGTTGTTTGACACTGATTGCTCCTTACACTATTTACTTAACAATTTGAGTTTTTCTGTTTCTGACATTATTTCAAATATTAAGAACTGAGTTTTACGTCCTACTGAATTCTATTTAAAGCTACAATTAAAGGGGGGGGGGGGGTACTCCCACTATAGATTAGGATACTTTACTCCACATCTAATTACCTTTACACACAGAGTTTGACATACAGTAATTATATCAACTATGACAACTAAACAGTGCACACATCAATTAGCATTAGGCCTACATGAAGGAGAGGATTGGAATTACAGTATATATATTGTTTTATTATTGAACACAGTTTCTGAATAATAACACATTTCAAATACGGTAACTTCCACCACACACTGCATGCTGTGTATGGAGAAAATCTAATCTCACCTCCAGAAATACAGTATGATACTACTATATGGTATAATACCACTAGATACTATAATAAAAGTATGCATACATTATCTATCCATACTGTAGATAGGCCTATATATAATTTCACCCACTGTTTTACACCTGTAAATCTGTGATGTGACAATAAAGTTCATTCTGATTCCAGTGGTGTAAAGTAACTAAGTACATGTACTTAAGTACAATTTTAAGATAATTTTTACTTTGCTGGAGTATATCCAATTTTCAGGACTTTTACTTCTACTCCACTACATCTCAGAGGCAAATACTGTACTTTTACTCCACTACAATTATTTGAAAACTTTAGTTACTTTGCAGATATCAATTACTATATTATAAAACATACATTAACCACTTCAGCCCTATTTTATACATAGGCTATTTGAAAATAGCTGATCTACAAGTTCACAGCACGTCGTGTTGTGAGCTTGTAGATCTGCTATTTTCAAACATTGTAGTACTTTTACTTTTGGTACTTTAAGTACATTTTGACACACACACACACACACACACACACACACACACCCCCTCACTCGAGCCTGATTTATACTTAGTTGCGCGCCCCTATGTCGCACTCACCAAAAACAGCTGATCTACAAGCTCGCGACGCACCACGGCGCGACGCGTCATGTGCTTGTAGATCGGGGCTATTGCCCAGCGAGCACGCGCCACATCATAAATCAGTGCAACAGTCTGTTGCAGTGGAGGTGGCACTCGGATGACAGCTCCATGACGAGCGAGGCTCAAACCTCTACAGCACATGACAGTCAAAGCTGGCGTGCTGTCAGTCACTCACAGGCCTGTCGCTGAGGGATGCCAGCCAGGGCTATGGGGGACAGACATGGCAGTTGGTGAACTCGGGGACAGGCATGCTGAAACCTGAACCCCATCAGGCCCCCAGGAGGAGGAGGAGGAGGAGGAGGAGGGTGGCCTGCCGCGGGGGTGGGGAGGGGGGGGGTGGGCGACAGAACAGGTGCCCCTCATCAGGCGCCACCGAGGGGCAGAGAGGGGGTGACAATCAAGCCCCCCAGTCCTCTCCTCACTATGCAATGTCACTGCCAACGGCTCTTCCTCGGGGAGAGTCGTGGTGTGGTTGGCCAGGACACTGTGTTCTGACAGAATAACCCCCCCCGACTCTCTGGCAACTCTTTGAACTATTCCTCCTTCCTCCATGAGAGAGAGAGAAAGAGAGAGAGAGAGAGAGAGAGAGAGAGAGAGAGAGAGAGAGAGAGAGAGAGAGAGAGAGAGAGAGAGAGAGAGATCATGAGTTCATGAGGGAAGTTACGGCATAACACCTCCGTTTCTGACTGAGATTTCCAGCTTCCTTCATAGACCCCCCCCCCCTCCTCCCCGCCTCCCACATCTGCTCTGAGTCTGAAAACTTATGCTGTGAGTCTTACATCAGTGGTTCTCAAAAAGTGGGGGTCCAGGGACCCCTCAGGGTTCCTTGAGGGAGTTCCAAACAGGGCCCTTAACAGGTCTGTATACTCTTAAGAGTGTGCAAATGGAACCGAATGGAACCGAATGGAACGGTTGTACACTCTCAAAGTTATTGGGTGGTGTTTGAGAAGCACCGGGTCTACATGTTGACTTCTCAACAGTGGTGGAAAAAATACTCACATTTCTTACATAAGTATAAGTATCAATATTGCAATGTAGAAATACTCTGTTACAAGTAAAAGTCCGGAATAAAAAATGTACTTCAGTAAAAGTGTAAAAGTAAAAGTACTCATTATGCAGAGTGTCCCATTTCACAAGTTCAAAATGTATACAAATCTTTTGAAAATAGCCGATCTACAAGCTCACAATGCGTCGCATCGCAACGCATTGTAAGCTTGCAGATCGGCTATTTTCAGTAGGGCTGAAGTGGTTAATGTATGTTTTGTGATAATAATCTAAATCTACAAAGTAACTAGTAACTAAAGATTTAAAATAATTGTAGTGGAGTAAAACAATATTTGCCTCTGAGATGTAGTGGAGTAGAAGTAAAAAGTATTGAAAATTGGAAATACTCTGTAAAATTGTAAAAGTACCTCAAAATTGTATTTATAAGTACAGTACTTGAGTAAATGTACTCAGTTACTTTCCACCACTTGCTCTTGAAATCAAACCTCCCACGCCAAAGCTCGAAAAAAAAAAAACGCAGCGTGGCCCAGCGGGAGCCAGATAGTCCAACAATGTTGTCTGTCAGCCCCCCCCATGACGGAGGTGAGGGGTCAGAGGTCAGGGCCAGGCACACACACATACACACACACACACACACACACACACACACACACACACACAGAGGGGATCTCCCTGACCCCAGCACACACATGCTCTCTAACCTCCACTGGCGTCACGGCATACACAAACACTGCAGCGCTGCTACAGCCTCACTGAAACATGTAGAGGCTGAGAGAGAACTATTTCTGAGAATGATGCAGGACATCTATTATTGGCGTCAAGGCTTTGACCTTGCACCTGTTCTGTGTACTGGAATGAGATGGGGGTGTGTGTGTGTGTGTGTGTGTGTGTGTGTGTGTGTGTGTGTGTGTGTGTGTGTGCGTGTGCGTGCGTGCGTGTGTCTCTCTTGTCTTTTTTTATGTGAGTGTGTATTTCATTATTCTATATTGATATATTATACCGAGAGGCGCTCGGGGGTGACGCAGTGGTAAAGTCCCTGAGGTTGTGGGTTCGAATCCACCGTGGTGCATCCGGATTTGTCGGGCATCTATTACGAATAGGATTGGGAGGGAAGCCGGGCGGGGAGGAGGGTGATATCGGTCATTGCACATACTGTACTCCTACGGGCTGGGGGGCAGCACCTGTCAACGGGAGGTGTTGGGCGGGGAGGAGTAGGACGAAGGCCCTATGTCCTCCCGGTGGGGGCTCCTCAATGGCAGCTGAATCAGTAGGATACAACAGCAGTGACAGTGACAACACAGACATGTGTGTGTGGGGAGGAATCAATTGGCATAACGACTAAATTGGGGAGAAAAAAGGGATACATAATAATTGGCTACTCTAAATAAATTAATAAAAAATGTATATTGTTTCCGTAGGGTGGAAACCTTTTTTTATTATTTAATCATTTAACCCATTAACACATTACCTGCCAAACACGGTTATACTCGTGAATCAAAATATCCCCATCCACGGTTATAACCGTGGATGGGTCTTTTCATTGATTTACTGTATATTACACTGTTGCGCAGCTTGTACGTTAGTATCATTCATCTAGATGACGGAGAATCTTGTGTTTCAGTCATGTGATCATGTAGACAAGGATGAGGCCACACAGCTCTTAGCCACGATGCAGAAAGTTTAATTAGAATGAAATGAAACCAACGTTTCGACAATACAGTCTTCCTCAGGGTTGGGTCAGTCACGTGATCACACAAAACAGTTATTACAAAACACTAAAGCCGCGATAAGGGGCCACTCCGCTCGGATCAAACTTTGATCAAGTTTGAACCGAGCAGGCGAGCACATTGCTAGACTAGGCTGTGAGCAGTGAAAGCACCCGGGGCAAGCGTGAGTGTGCCCGTGAAATTCGCGCGCACACACGCGGGGATGAACTGTTCCTGACCCTACGCCCAACCATAGACTGTGCACCCAACCCGAAAGTTTACACATCTTGGCTCTTATCTGCCCTTATCTGAATGTGTTAAGACCTGAAGCCGATTCTACATATCCCAACAGTTTTCTGAAAAACGTATGTTTCTATATCAGTGGTTCTCAAACTTTTCCATGTCAAGGACCCCCAAAATGATATGTATTTAGCCACCGACCCCCATCTCAAAATATTTTGTTCCAGGGACTCCCAGAAGCAAAGAATAGAGTTCGCTTTAAACAATATATATTCAAAGATTTGCACACTTTTTCCCCCCAAAAAATTGCAGATATACAAGCTTGTAGCGTGGCACTCGGTGCCACGCTATGAGCTTGTATATCTGCTATTTTTTGAATAGCCAAAGTGTAAAATAATGCTTTTTAGCTCAAATGAAAAAATGACACAGATGCGTTCCAGGTCTTAATGGGTTAAAGTAGTGAAAATATCCGATCTATAAGCTCACAACGCCTCACATTTTGAGCGGTTGCAAGCTTGCAGATCTGCTGTTTTCGCTGCTTTTGTGCGGCACTCTTGTGATGTGGTACTGATTTATGGAACAAGTTAAAAAGCTGAAATGTGGAGATACTGTTCTAAAGTAGCCTATGTGTCAGCAGGTGTGTGTTTGTATTGCTGTATTTTCCCCACATGTGTGGTCTTTTGAGGGGGGGGGGGTGTTTGTGTGAAGTGTACCCCCATCGCTGCAGCTTCAGACCCCAAATTCACCTCCCTCCCCCCTCCCCTCTACCCCCCTCAGGAGTCGCCATGGGAACCTGATACAATGATCGTCACGGAGTGCGCTAATTAACGGCGAATGGAGCTCGCAAGCACCTCTGCCAACGAGCCGACCGACGGCACAGCACTTGAGCATTCCTCAATTAAACGCACAACTCTGATGAGGTGCATAGGTACACACACACACACACACACACACACACACACACACACACACACACACACACACACACACACACACACACACACACGGTACAGTAGGCTACATTGAGAATACACACTCCTTTATTAGCTATGAGTGTAAACAGCATGACAAGACGTGAGACTTTGAGGGAATCGTGTCCTTATTCAAACGCCCTCGGGCTGTTTTTTCACTCCCCACCGCAGGAAAACAATATCATTATTTATATCGCTGTTGCCTGTGAGGGTGCATGCATGGTGCGCACGTACGTACGTACGCTGAGAATGCACAACAGTGGCTGTTAGCAGGGCGACTCACACACAGAACACACACACACACTCACACACACTCACACACACACACACACACACACACACACACACACACACACACACACACACACACACACACTCACACACAGAACACGCACACACGCACGCACGCACACACACACACACACACACACACACACACACACACACACACACACACACACACACACACACACACACACACACACACACACACAGAGAATACACCCGCCGGTCTCCTTTGAGATGTCAGCGATCTGCTCACGGTTTGGTGGAGCCATTGTTCAGAAGGGCTCATATTCTTTAACGGGGGGCCTTTTGTTGTTGTAAACAGCATGAATTTTTAATCCAGCCCAAGTTTCTTGGGCTGGTAATGAATGTGTCTCGGCAGCCAGTCTCTCTCTGGGGAGCAGGGCCCCTGGCTCCTGTTGCTAAGTTTCAGCAATGCCTGAGTTCTGCAGGAATCAAGACTTGTTACGCCCCACCAATCTGCCACACACACACACACACACACATACACACACATAACACGTGTATACGCATAGACACAATGCATGCACACACACAATGCACGCTGCACACACACATGCACAAGCAAGACACACTTACATGCATATAGACGAACGCGTACACAAAGACAGACACGCAATCAGCCACACAATTGTGTGTGTGCGTGCGGCGCGCGTGTGTGTATTATGCACCCACAGATATACACACAACACATCGGATGCATACAGAGTTAAAGCTCACACACACACACACACACACACACACACACACACACACACACACACACACACCCCCCGTCGCATATCCACACAAAAGATGTGCCCTCAAAAATTATGCTCATTTAGATTCAAGCGCCTGCATTTGAACAAAGGCACACGCACACGCACACACACACATACACACACACACACACACGTGTGCGCGCGCGCACACACGCGCGCACACTGGCAGAGGGAACGGTACCATTTTTCAATTAACTTCCTCCTTTTCTATTAAGTCTCTTCCTTCAGCAGAAGCTGATCTGAGGAGAAGCTCTATGTTTTCCTTTTCCAGCTTGCCTTTTTCTCCCCCCACCCCCCTCCCTCCCTCCCCCCTCCCTCAGAAGATCCATATCTTCGATTGCGCGGCCAGAGGCTGTCACTCATTTTATTAGTCTAAGGCATGCCGGTTCAATAGCGGTCAATCCTTAGCCTTGGACATTGACCTAAATGAGTTCCTCCTCAACACGCAGCACCGAATCAACCACTTCCTTGACAGGTTTTCTTTTTTCTGTTTTTTTATCCCTCGATCAAGCATTTTCTACCATCAACAGCAGTATCCTATCCCAGAGACTCAAATGGTTCACCTTTGACCTTACGGCCCCAGCGAGGCCCCCTCTCTCTCTCACACGTCTGCATGTTGATAAGGGAGGCGTTTTCTATCAGGTCAAACGTAGAGGATTCGTCTGAACCAAAAGACCAAAACATCTACATCCACGATGCAAGCTATAGGATAATGTGTTGTTCCTTTAAAAAAAACATAGACATTGGTTCTCAAACTGTTTTGTGCGAAGGACCCCCACATTGATATGTATGTGGCCGCAGACCCCCACCTGAAAATATGTTGTGCCAGGGACCCCCAGAAGCAAAGATTTGTTAAAAAAGTTCACCTTTAAAAAAATATATATATAAAGTTTTGCACACATTTTCAAAATGTTTCAAAATAGCAGATCTACAAGCTCATAGTGTGGCTTTCGGTGCCGCACTATGAGCTTGTATATCTGCTATTTTTGTATAGCCAAAGTACAAAACATTAAAATGATTGTTGAAGTAATTTTGCTTGGGACCCACTGGCCCCCGGACACCACTTTGAGAACCAATGGTATAGTATAAAGCTAACAACTTTACGTCTGTCTGCCTGTGAGTTTGTCCGGATGCCTTGTTGTCTTCTTGTTTGTTAGTTTGTCCTGATGCCTTGTTGTCTTGTTTGTCAGTTTGTCCGGATGCCTTGTTGTCTTGTTTGTTAGTTTGTCCTGATGCCTTGTTGTCTTGTTTGCTAGTTTGTCCGGCTGCCTTGTTGTCTTGTTTGTTAGTTTGTCCTGATGCCTTGTTGTCTTGTTTGTTAGTTTGTCCGGCTGCCTTGTTGTCTTGTTTGTTAGTTTGTCCGGATGCCTTGTTGTCTTGTTTGTTAGTTTGTCCGGATGCCTTGTTGTCTTGTTTGTTAGTTTGTCTGGCTGCCTTGTTGTCTTGTTTGTTAGTTTGTCCGGCTGCCTTTGATTCCAGGAGTGAGTCTGGCCTGATAGCCCATTGTGGGGGTTTCTAGTGGAATTACCAACTAACCGAGCCTATCAGCGTCGTCGCACATCGTTCTGTGATTGACTGCGACAGTTGGCCAATCAGGTGGCGAGTTCGAGTGAGCCCAAAACACGAACGGCAGCCATCTTTTTCTTGTCCGCTATATTTTTTTACTTCAAAAAGCTCTCTAACTTCTATTTTGAGGCACGGAATTTACTTATAAGATATCGTTTGGATAGAATTTAGTTGTTTAACTTCATATATGTGGTCAATTAATCATGACAAAGCCTATTTAAAAATAAAAATTTAGAGAACCGGTAGGGGTGGGCAGTGACACCCATGTATCCGAATAAGGCAACCCATTTTGGGCATGGTCGTCTCAAAAGTCCCGTTGCGTCACATTAGACTGGTGAACTGCTGATTGGCTGAAGGGGGAAAATTATCATTGGCTGAAGGGGTTGTCAGTCAACGGTATTACTCCCGCCCAACTCCAGCACACAGCCAATATTGCAGAATGGGCGATCAGGCCAGACTCACTCCTGGAATCAAATAGAAATGAGATTTCCGGAGGGAGGGTTTACCAGGCTACGGCTGCCTTGCCTTTCCCAAATTCAGTCATAGACAACTGACATCACAGGCTGGCCACATGACGTCCAAGATTCCCAGAGCCATTCCCATGAGGATCCCAAGATCCACATATGGATCCCAAGATCCACATGTGGATCTCAAGTTTTCACTAGAGGTTCGGGCCGCTACGTCTCACACCTAAGTCGGACTGCCTATCTGACTGATATACCCATATATAGAAATATCTGTATATGTCAGACACCTTGTCCCTTTTATGCCCATATATGGATATCCCTGATGTTATCAGTATATGCCCGTATATGGGCATGCCCCCTTTTGTGCCCATATATGGAGCTGAGTGATTTGTTTGCGCGTGATGCCATGACGACACATTGAGGTTAGACGACACACTCCATATTTGGGCATAGCTGCATTTGGAACTCCTTATGGTCATGGTGACATGAGCGTGATGTCAAAGGTCCTCCCTCAAGCCAATTTCAATATGAGGATTAGTCTGTAACCCTTCCTCTCTACTTCCCCTTTCTTCTCTTGTTCTTTTATTTGGAGGAACTACGGGGAGAAACAGAAGATGAGCACAGATCTGCTCCTCATGGAGCCCATCCTGTCATAAAAACACTTCAATGAAACTGAGCTGTTATACCGTGTGTCAAAGGGTTAAATCAAAGTGCTGCTTTTTTAAGTAAAAAAGCACTGGAATCCTCCCCCCCCCACCCCCCTCCCCACACACACACACACACACACACACATACACCAACAAGCCCCTGTCCTTTTTCTTTTCTTTTCTTTTTTCTCTTTCTCTTTTCGGTCTCCCCCTCCCCGAAGCGATTAAATTGCTGATTGATTTTTGTATCTCAGCTCGATTCCCTGCCCCTCGTTCCTCCGTCTCCAGCCATTGATCCCCACAAGGCTGCTGACTCCAAAGTCAGAGGACCCCGTCCTCTCCGGCCTCCGGAAATGAACTTGTTAGATGGGCTCCCAGATTTATTGCTCTGGAGGCCGGAGTGTCTCTGAGAGTGTGTGTGTGTGTGTGCATGGGGGGACTGCGTGTGTGTGCGTGCGTGCGTGTGTGTGTGTGTGTGTGTGTGTGTGTGTGTGTGTGTGTGTGTGTGTGTGTGTGTGTGTGTGTGTGTGTGTGTGTGTGTGTGTGTGTGTGTGTGTGTGTGTGTGTGTGTGTGTGTGTGTGCGAGAGAGAGAGAGAGAGAGAGAGAGAGAGAGAGAACACTGCTTTGACAGGGTTTGCAATTTATTGCATGTCTGCATTTCTGTGTAGAGAGGAGTCGGGAGAGCGCATGTGCGTGCACGTGAGAGCTTGTCTGCAGAAGGGAGGAAGGATGTTGAATTTATTGCAGCCTGTGACTTCGTGTGTGCGTACTTGTGTGTGTTCTTGTGTGTGTGCGTGCGCAAGTGCCTGTGTGTGTCTCTTTGAGTACATAATGTGTGTTACTCATGTATGACAATGACAGATATTAAGCTACACAAGTCTGTTTGCACAGACAGGTTTTTAATAACAGTGCAAAGTAATACATTCACATTTATTACATTTAAAGTACAGTATTAAAATATTGAGATGGAAGAAAAATAAAAAAAATCACAAAGGGAGATTTGGATTTTCCTTCTTTTTTTTTTTTTTTTTACATCCAGCAGACAAATCCATATTGTCTCTGTCGGGTGGAAACCTCATATGTCCAAAACTGTTACTTTTCAGGATTCAAATAAGAAAATAGCAAAAGTAGCAGATCTACAAGCTTTGCGCCACATTTCAAGCTTCAGATCTGCTACTTTAAATACTTTTGTGTAACACTTATTCTACAATTAATCTACAATTATTTGAGAACGAGTTACTTTGTAGATTTAAATTATCATTACAAAACATACATTATCTACTTCAGTTGTATTCAAAATGTGGCTATTTATATGAAAAAGTTTAATCTGCAACACAATGTTATACACTGTGTAGTGGTGGGGGTCCCTGCTTCATCTCTCTCTCTTAGCTAAGGGGTCCTTGGCCCTGAAAAACATTGAAGACCCCTGCTCTATACACCGAACGATTCACACCCCTGTACGAAACCCTGAGGGCTCAACGTTGCTCCGTTGCTTTGGCACGCGCCGGTCAAAATGGATGCTGATGGATCAGCACGTTTCCATCGTGCATCCCCTTGTCCGTTGTGATTTTAGGGTTGGCGTGTCCGTACCGCTTTAGCGACAGACCCAATCTTTCAAATTAATCATTGTGATTAAATCAATTCAACTCATTTCCCCGTTTCCCAACAGAACAGTAAGAGACCTTTTTATCCGGGTGATTAATGTAACGTCCAGCATTTTGAATGTACGTCAGGGACGGTTATGCGAGAGGACTTTCTGGGGGGAACTATAAACTAATAACAGTAGCGTAGCTTGGCCCTTTTACCAAATTAAATACCACACTACCTAGGCCAAGTAAAAAGAAGAAAGGACGAAGAAGAAAAAAAGAAGAAGCTTAAAACAAAAGGATGGAGCGCTGCCAGAGAACATTGGAGAGGAAAGTGAAGTTGAGCAGCGGAGAGCGGGCAGCTCGTTCTCTCAGAGAACACTCTTTAAAGTTGTGCCAACGGCCCATTCTGGTGCCATCACACTGCTATGCCCTCTCCTCTCCTCTCCTCTCCTCTCCTCTCCTCTCCTCTCCTCTCCTCTCCTCTCCTCTCCTCTCCTCTCCTCTCCTCTCCTCTCCTCTCCTCTATCCCATCCGTACAGCCTGTCTTGACACAGTGGTGTCTCGGCTCAGGCTGCTGCTGCTGCTGCTGCTGCTCTGCTGCTGCGGCAGGGAGATTGTATAACCCAAGTGTGTAAAACAGTCTTTTACGGCATTGTAAAGATTTACTATTGGAGTAAATAACGGTGGGAGAACAGGGCTTTTAAAAAGAGCCCAATCAATATGTCAGAGGAGGCTGCAGCAGAGGACAGCGCTGTCTGTGTGTCAGAGAGTGACGCCATGCACAGGTGGACAGAACCGCACGCTAACGCGGGCTAACGACGGCTCGCTTGGCTGTTGTGCGCCAGCAGAAAATGTATAACGTACAGAATGACTCCGAACCTCAGGGGCAGTGGTGGAAAAAGTACTAAAACATTTTTTACTTAAAGGGATATTTAACTTTCAAACATGTTTGGGGTAATTTTAACATCTACTCGGGCATGAAAAAGCACCCCAGACAGTCTTTAAGTTGCTTGATTCAGAAATTTAGATATTTGATGTTCATTTTAGTAGACACGCCCCCTTCCTATACAAACCCATTGTAACTTCAAACTCCATTTTAACCATGATAGATTGATTGAAAACACCCGTCCTTGGTTTTGGTGTAGCTCTGGTCCATGGCGTTAGAAGGAGTTCTCCTTAACGCATTGCTACTTTTGAGCCGTTGCCCGCACACCCACGGTCACCCACATCTCATCTTTAGTAAAACATAATAATACACTTTCGCTTCTCACCAAAACAAGATTTAAGCTGTTGAAATCCTGCTTTCCTTAGTGGGAACACTCCGAGCCCCCCATGTCACGTCTAAAATACGACCACTTAAACCCTAAATGCTTAGAAAACTTGTTCTTGGTTTCTTCCTATACCAAACCTCTTTGCCAATGGGCCAATGTTCCCCTTAGAATATTGATGCTATAGGTGGTTAATGTAAAAAAGAAAGTTGCCATCACACAAAGATTTGACCGCCCCTGTAGTAAATGGATCCCCTAAGGGTCCCGGACCCCCCTGTTGAAGACCTCTGGCGTAGATATATAACCCACGTCTTTTTTCAAGTTCAAGTTCCTCTTCTTTATTGTCACTCGTAACTTTACATCAGAGATGCACAGCACCACTGCGTTTATTCCATTAGAGCAGGGGTCTTCAACATTTTTTAGGCCAAAGGACCCCTTAGCTGAGAGAGATGAAGCAGGGACCCCCCACTACATATTGTATAAAATTGTGTTGCAGAATAAACCCTTTAATAGATTTCATAGATAGCTACATAGGCTTGTTTTACAACACTATCATCAGTGTTTCTCAGACACTTAACTACTTCAATCCTCAATACTTATTAAACTTGGCCTTTGGCTCTGTACTTGGTCTGCTCTTTTTTCCCCTCCTACACCAAACCTCTTTGCCGAAAATAGCCGATCTACAAGCGGGTCCACTTGGTTTCATTTTACGCTCTCAAGGGTTAAATTATTGTTAAACATCTGCATTACTTAATTAAAGAATTGTTATTTTGATCAACATTTGCCTGTTATCTCTCCTAAGTTACCACATCGATATAACATGGAATTGTGGACAAAATCGTCCAAATAGTCTTGGGGTCTGAGAGTCTAAGTCTCATCAAACCGTGGTCCATGGCTCAAATGCCCAATAAATAATGGACCTTGATATGAAAAGGATTGAAAACCACTGCATTAGAGGACATATGCTCAGCTTCTCTCTTCGGCCCCTGTCTGCCCTGCCTGGGCAGGAGAGTGTTGCTATGGCTCACATGGGCCAAGTCATGCCAGGGGTAATAATTACTTAATTTAGGAGCGGGGAGGGCGGGCCGCGCTTTGGCGTTTATTGGTGTTGATGCCGGGCTGACTTCAAAAAGCCACTGGGCCCGTAATTTATCTCTCCCCACGGGACCCCCCCGAGTGTTTCAGGAACAGGGGAAGCAAGACGTATATGAGACTAAGTGAGTGAGAGAGAGAGAGAGAGAGAGAGAGAGAGAGAGAGAGAGAGAGAGAGAGAGAGAGAGAGAGAGAGAGAGAGAGAGAGAGAGAGAGAGAGAGAGAGAGAGAGAAAGAGTCAGTGCATGTCTGTCTGTTATGTGTCTGCCTTTCACTGGGTTGTTAAACCTTATACTTAGTCAACTTGACCGGGGGTGTTGGCTATGTACTTGGCCCACTCTTTTTTAACCCCCAATCTACACCATAAATCTCTTTGCCAGAAAATTGCAAGCTCACAACGCGCCGTGTTTTCGAAGCGCTGTGAGCTTGCAGATCTACCATTTTCGGGGAAAATGTTCTCCCCCCATAGGAATGCTAGGATTCAACGCTACTCTGGCATTGAGCTATGCTCACATATTCTTTGATGTCAGTAACATGATCATGAAGGACCTGCCCCCCCCCCCACCCCCACCCCACCTCCTTGTAGTAGCGTTGCACAGGCAGCCATGCATTCCCCTCTCATGGAGACATCATGGTCCTTGTCGGGTGGAAACCTCATATGTCCAAAACTGGTTACTTTTCAGGATTCAAACTTAAAAAACAGCAAAAGTAGCAGATCTACATTCGTGTCGCATTTCTAGCGTTTGTAGATCTGCTACTTTTGATGCTTTTGTGTGACTCTGTAGTAATGATCAATGATATATGTTACTTCTGACATTCACTCCTTCCCCACAAGGCAAAGAGATGATTTTAATTTACCTTTTTGTCGTACCTCTAAACATCAATATTTCATCAAATGTATAGGCCCTCGGTTGTGGAGCTCTCTAGATGCATCATCCTTCCCAATATTTAAGAAATATCTAAAACAATATCTAATTTCTTCCTCACTGTAGTCAATAGTAATCTTTACAAATGTGTTTTTTTTGTCTTTTTCTTCTTTTGTCCAGTTTTTGTGTTTTTATTTCTTTATCGCACCGCTGCTCCCCTTGTAAACTTGTATTATTTTGTATTGTTCTTATTGAACTTTTAATCGTTCTTATTTAATTACCTCTTCCATGAAGGAAAGTATTCCAAATAAGCCTGCCGGCTTCTTCCTTTCCTTGCACAGCAACTTATTTTCTTTGATATGTATTGTTTCTATTCTTTTATAACAATGTGCAAAATAAACTAAACTAAACTAAACTAAACTAAACTAAACTAAACTAAACTAATCTAAGTAAGGCGTTAATTACTTAATTACTCTAAACAAAAAGTTTAGAGTAATGGAGATAAGTGGTTTCTGCCCAGACAGCTGAACGATATCCACGCCGAACTTCTCTCTATCTGCATCATCTGCCCCGGCGCGCAGCGTAGCGCACAGCCGCACACGTGGGATACCCAAGCCGAGGAAAGCGTAGACTTGAGAAAAAAGATCATTTGGAATAAACAATAAATAATTCAGCCGAGCTGAGTTGAATAAGTAATAGTGTGATATCTATTTCTTTGGTGGCGCTATTGCCTTGCTTTACTTATTAATGGGCTTAAATGACACCCGCCATGCCTCGCTCTGTGAAGAGGAGCGAGCGAGGGCCTTAACCCATTCAGACCCCGAAAGCATCTGTGTCGTTTTTAGATTTCTTTGGCTATTCAAAAAATAGCAGATCTACAAGCTCATAGTGCGGCACCGAGTGCCGCACTATGAGCTTGTACATCTGCTATTTTTGAAAAATGTTGAAAATGTGTGCAAATCGTTGTGCAAACATTGGTAACTCAAATCTTTGCTTCTGGGGATTCTACAAATGTCTTCTAAATCCTAATGTTGCTATAATATTGGTGGTTCTCAAACTTTTTCATGTCAAGGACCCACCCACCCAAATGATATGTATTTGGCCGCGGACTCCCATCCCAAAATATTTAGTTCCAGGGACAACCCACATGAAGCAAAGATGTGAGTTAAAATTTTTCCCTTTAAAAAATATATATATATATTCAAATATTCGCACAGGATTTTTCAAAAATAGCAGATCTACAAGCTCATAGCGCGCGCTATGAGCTTGTATATCTGCTATTTTTTTAATAGACAAAGAAATCTTAAAATGACAGAGAAAGATGCGTTCCCGGTCTTAATGGGTTAAAAAAAACAAAAAAAGAGAGAGCCTAGCTTAAAGAGCCTCTTGAACTGAAGTCCTGCAGGCTGAAGGGGGGCCGGAGAGAAAGTTACGGCTTCGTTTATCCTGTTCTGTCTATTCCTTGTCCGCCTTGGTGTCTGCGTCTCTGAGGCCGGGGGAGACACGGACTGCAGTCTAGACGCTTTATTTTGTGGAGGAGGAGGAGGAGGTGGAGGGGGAGGGGGGGTTGGGAGGTGGGGGGTGGGGGTTTGGGTGAAAGGATGTGGAGGAGAGAGGAGAGGGTCAAGGAGTGACATGAGCCAGCTGTGGAATCACCATCACAGCCTCACAGACACACCCCCCACCACACCACCCCAATACCCCCCCAAAACACAAGTCTGCCCCTCCTCCACATGCACACACACATATACGCACACGCACAAGCTCACACACACTAAAGAAACAGAGAGATACACATTGACACATGCACGTGTGCACACATGCACACACGCACGTACGTACGTACGTACGCACGCACGCACGCATGCACGCACGCACACACACGTGTGCGCACACATACGCGTGCGCACACACACACACACACAAACACACACGCACAGTCGCACACAAATACGCACACACACATGCACACACAAAAGAAACAGAGATACACATAGACACACTTGCACTCGTCTGCGCACACACGTGCACACACACACTCACACACACACACACACGTGCACACACACACACACACACACAGGAACACAGGTCTCGTGTGATAGCCATGCGATGCTCTGAAAATACCCCCGCCCCATCCCGTTCCCGTTCCGTTCCCCGTTCCCGTCCCAACCAGTCCATCTCCCCTCCTCCTCTCTGGGGAGATAAAATGTCTCTCTCCATATCTGGCAACCGTGACTGTGAGGGGCTTCTGTGAAATATTCCCTCACACACACACACACACACACACACACACACACACACACACACACACCCACACCCACACCCACCCCACACCCACACACACACACACACACACACACACACACACACACACACACACACACACAAACTGTGAAAGATTCCCTCCGTGTGGCTCAGGGGTTTAATGGTGTTCAGGAGGATAGAGAAAAAAACTCCTCCGAACGTGAGAGAGACACACTATATGTGTGTGTGTGTGTGTGTGTGTGTGTGTGTGTGTGTGTGTGTGTGTGTGTGTGTGTGTGTGTGTGTGTGTGTGTGTGTGTGTGTGTGTGTGTGTGTGTGTGTGTGTGTGTGTGTGTGTGTGTGCACACACAACATCAACACACAATCAGTGATGGAAGTATTGATACTTAAGTAAAAGTATCAATACCTTAGAAATAGTCTGTTACAAGTACAAGTTCAGAATTCAAAATGTACTTGACTAAAGGTACAAAAGTATATTGACATTAAAATATACTTAAAGGTAGGGTAAGTGATATTTTTTGGTTAAAACAAAAAGTATTTTGTTAAAAGGTTAAAGCACTATATTCTGATAGTAATCATTTGCTATAGAGTGTTTGTTCAGTAACAGGAGTCTCCCCGTCTCTCCAGCTCTTTAATAAACAGAAAATACATTTTCCGGTAGGTGTCAAAATCTCAGCCAATCAGGAGAAAGTACCCATTTTTAAGCAAAATTTTTTATAGTGTTCCAGTTCAAAAAAATATGCATTTTCTGTTTAATAAAGAGCTGGAGAGACAAGGACACTCCTTTTACTGAACAAACACTCTATAGCAATGAGTACTATCAGAATATAGAGCTATTTAACACTTATTTTAACCAAAGAAAATCACTTACCCTACCTTTAAAGTACCAAAAGTAAAAGTGCTCATCATTATGCAGAAGGTCTCTCAAATGTATAAAAATCCTTTGAGAATGGCAGATTAGAATAGCTATTTTCAAATAGCCAAAGTATATATATATACGGCTGAAGTGGTTAATGTATGTTTTGTAATAATAATCCAACTTGTTTTCTAATAATTGTAGTGAAGTAAAAGTATAATATTTCAAGTAAAAGTACTTTTTTTTTACTTAAGTAGGCTACAGTACTTGAGTAAATGCACTTAGTTACTTTCCACCACTGCATATTATGTGTGTGTGTGCACTCGAACATCAATACACAATGAAGTGAAACAACAGGCTTCTCAAGCCCTCCATAACAAGGGAGCTTATTGCCTCTGAGCCTCCGGCTTTGACTCTCAAAGTGGGGATCAGAGTGTTGGGCGCCCGTCCAACTCACCCATACACTGCTTCACCTCTAGAGCTAAAGCACTGCTACACACACACACACAACTCACCCATACACTGCTTCACCTCTAGAGCTAAAGCACTGCTACACACACACACACACACAACTCACCCATACACTGCTTCACCTCTAGAGCTATAGCACTGCTACACAGACACAACTCACCCACACACTGCTTCACCTCTAGAGCTAAAGCACTGCTACACAGACACACAACTCACCCATACACTGCTTCACCTCTAGAGCTAAAGCACTGCTACACAGACACACAACTCACCCATACACTGCTTCACCTCTAGAGCTAAAGCACTGCTACACACACACACACAACTCACCCATACACTGCTTCACCTCTAGAGCTATAGCACTGCTACACAGACACAACTCACCCACACACTGCTTCACCTCTAGAGCTAAAGCACTGCTACACAGACACACAACTCACCCATACACTGCTTCACCTCTAGAGCTAAAGCACTGCTACACAGACACACAACTCACCCATACACTGCTTCACCTCTAGAGCTAAAGCACTGCTACACAGACACACAACTCACCCATACACTGCTTCACCTCTAGAGCTAAAGCACTGCTACACAGACACACAACTCACCCATACACTGCTTCACCTCTAGAGCTAAAGCACTGCTACACAGACACACAACTCACCCATACACTGCTTCACCTCTAGAGCTGAACACTGCTACACACACACACACACACACAACTCACCCATACACTGTTTCACCTCTAGAGCTGAACACTGCTACACAGACACAACTCACCCATACACTGCTTCACCTCTAGAGCTGAGCACTGCTGCTACACAGAGACAAACTCCACCTGACACACACTATGCTCTTTTACTTTATACTGTGCTTTATCTCTTATTAAACGTGCGGATCAGGAGCTGCATTTTGAAAGGTTTCTTAGAACTGTGACATAACCTAACGAACGGCAGTCAATGTAAGGTGGAAATAATGGTTATTCACTGAAATCCCAAATTCGTCAGCTGTGTGAGCGACTGAGCGTTGCACTTTGTACCGACATTGTGCAGAGCAAGTTCTGTCAGGGAACTCAGTGCAGTTGCTGCTAGCCGACCATTGGTCGGTCTCAGCTCCATGCTTCTATTCACCACTAATCACATACTCACTTCATAATAGAGCACCCTATTTAAATGGGGAAGTTGCATTGCTCGTTCCTTGCTTGCCGTTTGCTTTCTGCCTACTGCTGTCTGATTCTGCTTTTGCTCACCCTCCACCACCCCAGCTACCACCTGTCGTTTTGGATCTACTTTTATGTACTGGGGGATTTGGAGTTCCTATTGATAGGGAGACGTAATGTGCCTTCTCAGAGCATACCTAAAAGCAGATCCAATTCATCGCCAAACCAAAATAAATATTATTGCTCATTTTTATATTAAATCAAAATCTATTTTATCCATCCCTGAATTGTCCTATTCTCATCCACTTCCCCTGATTCTTTGGGCCGACAGACATCGGTGAAAGGGACGGTGGGCGCTCAGGGCGGTTTGTTGTTCACAAGTGTTGACACCTCCCTAATATGTTGACAAATGTGTGCGCTTCAGTGGCCAGTCAACAACTTGTTAATATATGGCTGCGACATTTTCTTGGTGCAGGGGGCGGGCCCAGGCAGCAGGGGCAGTGTGGAGCATTAAGCGCTTTAGCAGACAGGTAGACGAGTATGCACCATCACTCTGAAACATGGCCGCGTAGAGCCAGAGGTTGTAAATCTAGCAGCGCCGGCATTTCAACACCGGCTACAGTGTGACCAAGGCACCTGCAAACAGTCTGCTCTCTGCAATATACTGACTGCAGCCCCTGCACTGTGCTCTCTGCTCTGTGGAGATACATAGGCTTACAGTTCATCATCAGGTCTGCTGTACTGTATAGAACCCAGGCTGCAGTACTCTGTTAGTATTCTACTCACTCACTGTAAAGGTGGCTGTCACGTATACAGTACATGTACCATACAGTATACTCTGCACAAATACTTTGTGCATTCTCACAGACACACACTTGCACTCACGCACACACATGCGGCTGCACCCACATGTGTGTGCGTGAGTGCAAGTGTGTGTCTGTGAGAACGTGAGTGCAGAAATG